>NC_039287.1:16356429-16568929 GCF_003368295.1 Carassius auratus | reverse complement strand
CTAAGTTAGTGGGGTTGAGCTGTTCTGTGAACGGTAAAGTTTGTGAAAAGCAGCCTAAAAGTCAACAACACATATGAGAAGAGATGCAGAAAGAATGAGATTAAACTTTAGTTTAATATATTAATAACCGATTGTCATAAAGCAGAATCAGTTAGTGCTGCACATGGAGGATTTTTAGATGAACAGAGAGTTTGAATAAATTAATAAATATTATTTTGGAACATTATAAAGTTTAGTAATGTATTTATTATTATTATTATTATTATTATTATTATTATTATTATTATTATTATTAAATGAATGCATCGTAGGTACATACCCATTTTTTTCTGTGTAAAGAATCTTGGTAAATGGAAGAAACATTTAATAAATAATAGTTAAAAACACAATAGTTGTCATAGCTGCAGGCAGGCACTGAGAGTGGAGCTAAATGCAGCTTAAATTAATTTTGTTAAAATAAAATGACAACAAGAAATTCAACTGAAGAATGCAAAAGACAAATGCAACAGAAAAGACAGTAACCACCACAGAACAGCAGAATGAGCAGGGGTTAAATACATAGTAATGAACCAAACTAGAGACAGGTGTGGAACATAAGTGTAACTATGGCAACCAAAGATAAGATACAGGAACTCATGGAAACACAAGAAATTGTACACATCTCTACTTTATAGTAGTAGGTGGAAAAACTGTATGTGACAAAAGTATGTTCAAATTTACAGCATTCATAAAATATTATGCAAAAAGTACCCAGATGACTTTCTACTTCCGGCGAGTTTCTGAAGTGTGCATATGATGGACACCTTACTATTTCATGACAACATGGCAAATGTAGTACATCGAGATTTCATTCATATACCACACACGGTCATACTATATAGAACATACTATTTTAGTGATTGTGAAATAATTACTTAAATAAAATAAATATCTACTCAAGAGAGTATGCGATCAGAATAAGATCAAAATAAGAGTCCTTTAACGTGAACTGACTGTGAGAGTAATAAGGCTTTGTGGTACATTTAGTGTATATTACTAACAAGATTTAAAATCAGTCCCTCCAGAAAAACCCGGATTATTTTTGTGATTGTTGCGGGAAAAAAATCATTGATTTTGCGGCAGGTATTCTCAAAAAATGCGATGGAATTTGCGATATATTTTTGCAATCTTATGCGATGAAATTGCGGGAACTTGCAAACAACTGCGATTTGATTAAAAAGAGAAAAAAAGGTGACCCCCCCCCCCAAAACCCTGTTCTCACTAGGCTACTACCTTACTGTAATGAGTCATTTCTTATGACTTCCTATGATAAGCAAGCATACTAAATCACATAATATTTAAGTTCTCATTCTGTTTTATTTCAGACCTTAATTAACACATGGCTCAAACTTACAAAACATTGAGTCAAGCAAGTTCTCTAGCTTTACAAAAGGAATATTCAACAACTTCTGTAAAAATGAATACAAATAAAATATACACACAAATATACAAATGCTGTTTTACAGTAATTGCAAAGTGCAATCTCTTACTGCTGCGTAAATCATTTTACAAACTACTAATATACTTACAACTGTAAGGTTTTGGTACTATTCTGTAACAAAACAGTACAATCTTACAACTGTAGAGGTGCATCAACTTCTGAATGAAACTACAACAGTCCACTGTGAAAATGAAAACTAACTGCGTAGCCTAACACTGGCCTATCATTCGCCATCCTCATCCTCATCCTCATCCCTCTGTCAAAATAATTTGCCCCCACTGTCATGTAACACACCGGGTAACTGCTTCGCGCGGTCTTTTGCGCTTATTTTTGTTGGCAGATGAGAATGATTTGCGTCCTTCACCCTGGTTTCATCGCGGGCTTCACAGATGATGTTCACAACGCGCAATTACGTCACTTCATAAGGTTCCCATTGGAAAATAATTGCGATTTACTTGTGTGAAGTAAATGCAACATTTTTCAACTTTCTGCTAAGATATATGTGACTTTTTTGCAACGAAAATTATTATTATTATGAAATCATGCTACCTCCGCATATTTTGCTTCCTGAAATCGGCAATTTATGAGGCGAAAGTGCGGCGTATTTGAAAAAATGCGACCCACGCATAAATATGCGGCCCTTGGCTGATTATGCATTAAATCACACGATCGCATAATCGCGTTTTTCTGGAGGGACTGTAAAATGTAATTAAGATGTAAAAACAGACATTTGTAAGTGACTGCAATTGCATATTTGTAGCAGTTGATGTGTTACTTAATCTCTGAAAAGCATCTAATAATTATGAAGTTCACTTTTTGAGAAATGTTCCATCCTCTAAAGAGTTGCATAAAATCAAAAAGTGGATTAATAAAAATGTGTCCACATGCTGCCACTGAAGACGTTCCCATCTTAAGCCAGTCAAAACGGATATTTGTCAGTCAGATATGGGAGGTAAACTCAGTATTTTTCACATCTCTCCAGCAGTTGTGTGAAGCAGTGGCTCCCTGTGTTGTGCTTTCTGATGGGAGCACTTTGAAAAGTGACATCAAAAGGTTTTTAGATGCTGGTGCATGTGGGGCAGTCCTTCTGTTGTCAACCATCTCCATTTAAACATGGAGTTCGGACTGTGTGACTATGTATGTGTGTGCGTGTGGAAGGAAGGAAGGTGTTTGTGTGAAAGGTCGGGTGGGATTACCATACTCAACCCTATAATCAGAATAACATGAAAACAGGAAATGCATTTCAACTCTTGAACACCAGAGGAATATATTGTTATACAAGGCGTGTAAATTGAAGGAAAGTAGCCAAACATTGTGCACTTTCTGGTTCTTTGCATTTAAAATATGTGACTTGGTTTTATTCATGTCATTCTGACCTTAGTCATTCAGTTCCAAATTTCAGCACATGTTGCTTTGAGATTCTGTCACAATGTCATATATACAGTTTGGTCCACTTTGCAGCTTATTATGAAAAGAACCACACCCTTTGACAAAAAGAAACCGTTATTTAAAGTCTTAAAAATTACCATAAAAATATATGACAGTTGTGGTGCAAAAAACCATAACTATCACGATTAAGATAAATTTATTATTATTTATTTTTTTAAATAAAAAATACAGAATTTATTCATCTATATTAAAATATGTTTGAGTTTCTGTTTGCTGTGGAACACAAAATAAGATGTGTTGAAGAACATTAGTTAACCAGTTTCGGTTCGACTACTATTGTATTTTTCCTCCATATACAGGTCCTTCTCAAAAAAATAGCATATTGGATAAAAGTTCATTATTTTCCATAATGTAATGATAAAAATTTTACTTTCATATATTTTAGATTCATTGCACACCACCTGAAATATTTCAGGTCTTTTATTGTTTTAATACTGATGATTTTGGCATACAGCTCGTGAAAACCCAAAATTCCTATCTCAAACAATTAGCATATTTAATCCGACCAATAAAAGAAAAGTGTTTTTAATACAAAAAAAGTCAACCTTCAAATAATTATGTTCAGTTATGCACTCAATACTTGGTCGGGAATCCTTTTGCAGAAATGACTGCTTCAATGCGGCGTGGCATGGAGGCAATCAGCCTGTGGCACTGCTGAGGTGTTACAGAGGCCCAGGATGCTTCGATAGCGGCCTTAAGCTCATCCAGAGTGTTGGGTCTTGCGTCTCTCAACTTTCTCTTCACAATATCCCACAGATTCTCTATGGGGTTCAGGCCAGGAGAGTTGGCAGGCCAATTGAGCACAGTAATACCATGGTCAGTAAACCATTTACCAGTGGTTTTGGCACTGTGAGCAGGTGCCAGGTCGTGCTGAAAAACGAAATCTTCATCCCCATAAAGCTTTTCAGCAGATGGAAGCATGAAGTGCTCCAAAATCTCCTGATAGCTAGCTGCATTGACCCTGCCCTTGATAAAACACAGTGGACCAACACCAGCAGCTGACATGGCACCCCAGACCATCACTGACTGTGGGTACTTGACACTGGACTCCAGGCATTTTGCCATTTCCTTCTCCCCAGTCTTCCTCCAGACTCTGGCACCTTGACTTACGAATGACATGCAATATTTGCTTTCATCTGAAAAAAGTACTTTGGACCACTGAGCAACAGTCCAGTGCTGCTGCTCTGTAGCCCATTTCCTGCACACGCCTGTGCACGGTGGCTCTGGATGTTTCTACTCCAGACTCAGTCCACTGCTTCCGCATGTCTCCCAAGGTCTGGAATTGGTCCTTCTCCACAATCTTCCTCAGGGTCGGGTCACCTCTTCTCGTTGTGCAGCGTTTTTTGCCACACTTTTTCCTTCCCACAGACTTCCCACTGAGGTGCCTTGATACAGCACTCTGGGAACAGCCTATTCGTTCAGAAATTTCTTTCTGTGTCTTACCCTCTCGCTTGAGGGTGTCAATGATGGCCTTCTGGACAGCAGTCAGGTTTTGAGTAATGAACCAGGCTGGGAGTTTTTAAAAGCCTCAGGATTCTTTTGCAGGTGTTTAGAGTTAATTAATTGATTCAGATGATTAGGTTAATAGCTCGTTTAGAGAACCTTTTCATGATATGCTAATTTTTGGAGATAGGAATTTGGGGTTTTCATGAGCTGTATGCCAAAATCATCAGTATTAAAACAATAAAAGACCTGAAATATTTCAGTTGGTGTGCAATGAATCTAAAATATATGGAAGTTGAATTTTTATCATTACATAATGGAAAATAATAAATAAAAAAACATTTATCCAATATGCACATTTTTTGACCTGTAATGGAAGTCGGTGGGATCTTCTGAATCTGTTAGAACATGTTATCTACTAGCTATTGGTAGATGAAAAAAAAAGAAAGAAATAGAAATGACATTAATTCAAGGTGTCAGTGTTCATTTTGACAACAGTTTATCGATTGAAATGAACACTGTGAAAGTGTTGTACAGTTGTTAGTGGTAGTTGATTTGATATGTGTGTGTGTGTGTGTGTGTGTTCTGCAGGCAGCCTGTATTCCTGTACTGCTAAGTAACGGATGGGAGCTGCCCTTCTCAGAGGTCATTGACTGGAGTAAATCTGCCATCATTGGAGATGAGAGATTATTGCTGCAGGTACACACACACACACACACACACACACACACACGCACACGCACACACAGACACATTCGGTTCAGACCATCAGTGTACAATCCCCCCAAGACACTAACAAACACATATTCTTCTTTATAATAATGAGATCACATTACTATGCAATCTGTTTTAAGAGCCCTATCATTCATCTTAATAGCAAACTGAAAATCCTGCTCTTTTCCACATTTTTCTAAAGGGAGCTTTAATTAAATGCTGCTAAAATTCCCATGAGATAAAAACAGAAAAAATAAATAAAAAATCCCATGATGTTTTAAGAGCCAGAAAAATTATATCACACCTTAATCAATCAAACCAATTCACTGTTTTCCAAAAATATATATGGAGCAATTATCTTCCATTTGAAGAGAATACTGATATATTTTAGCATGACACAATAAATTAGGTCTCTTCTAACTTTTAAAAAGGTACTTTTTTTTTTTTCTGGTAGCATTTAATGCTGTAATGAATGGCAATTTAGGCTACACACACACACACACACACACACACATTCAAATACCCACATTTCACCAATGACTGCAATGTGTTATTAACCCATTAATGTCAAAGTGTAGGACAAATATGTTCTAAATATTTCTGGACACCAAATACAAAGCTACCTCCTTCATAAAATAATTTTCATAAAGAATAATTGTAAATATAAAGCTCCATGTTATAAAGATAACTTTTTTTAAAATATACAATTTATCTTCATATTGTCATTGCACTAGGTTCCAAAGTAAATCATAAAAAAATATTATATGGAGAATATTCACTTTGTTTGGAGTTGACAGCGTATCTTTTTTCTCTGCTATTTATGTTAGATATATAAATAACAAATTAATAACAAAATAAGGGGGGAAAAAAACAAGACTGTGAAATACTAAGTGCCTGTAAAATATATATCTATATATACTGTATATATATATATAAAAGTTTGTAGATATGTTAAAAGATGTTACAACAACATCTCTAAAATCCCCAAAGAAAAGTGTGAAAACCTTTTGTGTATGACGTGAACAGTTATATTTCTTTTTATATGTGGAGTTTATTAATAGCTGTTTTGTGTTCCATCTCTTGGACATATTAGTGTTTAAAATGCCACCACAGTTTTGAAGCTGAATAAGCATTTTACTCTGGAGAGAACGGAGAAAATGTCATGTCTAAGAGTCTTAAGCTCCTTTGTGATATCTGAAGGCAACTTCAAACCACATAAATGAAATTACAGTATACACCGTTCACACATACACAGTTTGTCTGATATTTCAGATAGGATTGTTCTATTAATCTGCCACAGTGTAATTGAGGATGTTAGCCCAACTCCTGTATTTTTTTGTATAATCTTGATAAAATACTAAACATTTCAGTAAAATTGTGGAAAACTCAGTCCCAAGGTGGGTAGAATAATACAGCTCATAAGTTGGACTGTTGAACAAACTGCTAATAACCACTAAAGCATCCTTGAATACACAAACACACAATACATCTGTTTATCTCCCTCTCTCTCTCTCTCTCTCTCTCTCTCTCTCTCTCAGATTCCATCTATCACCAGGTCTGTGGGTTCAGACAGAATCCTGGCACTGCGGCAGCAGACTCAGTTCCTGTGGGATGCCTACTTCTCCTCCGTCACAAAGATAGTCTTAACCACATTAGAGGTTAGTCCTCACTTACAGCAGAAAGAGATGTGATGCTTCCAAACGAGTCATACTGGGAGAAACATGTGAATGAGGGCCTGCCAGCTGCCTGATGTCATATGTACAGTTTTCTTCTTTTTTTCACCTAAAAAGGCGAGTTTAACCAAAATGAAAACCCGGTCATCATTTACTCACTCATCGTTTTCATTGCAAAAAAAATAAAATAAAAATATTTTCACAAAATAAGTTATTCTGATGGCAGAATTTTTATTTTTATGTGAAATAAACTTGTAACTCTTTCTTAAGGCCCAATCCCCCCCAAAAAACGAAAAGTATAATAACTATAATAGTGTTTGTATTAATGTTTTTCTATCATAATTGCATTTCACACTTTAAAGTAGGATTTTGATTAGTTGTCCAGGTCTTCATCATTCATCAGTTGAAATATAAGGTATTTAAAAGAATGTACTTGTAACACATGGGCTCTGAGACAGAAGGCAAAAATGAGTTAGGTTTATTGGAATTGAATTTGAGTTGATCATGGGAGATATGCAGAGGAGATAGTTTGATGATATCACTGATTCTGACTTGACTGACAGGATGGGGTATTTGGGAATTTACAGAGCTGTCGGTGGGGTGACCAGGAAGACAGACACGTTGCACACACCTCAGGGTTCATGCTGGAAAGGAGTGCTTGGAGAAGGGATCGTAGGAGACACTCGGGAGGAATGATGGATAGACACTGGAGAAACAAAGGAGTCTAGGAGAAGGAATCAATGAGAGGTAAGTAGCAAGGTTTGTAGTGAGTCAATGCAGGTAGCTAAACAACAGGAGTGATTCCGCTATGCAGCTACGAGATCGGACTACTTGGGAAACTGAGGTGTGTGCTTTTATGTGGAGGTGAGCTGATGGGTTGATGCTGAACAGGTGCTGGTGATTAGTATTCTGGTGAGGGAGTGTGCTGTGAGTGGCTGATTGATGAGCCTGACCGAATTGTGACAGTACCCCCTCCTCCAGGGCCCGTGCCTGAATGCCAAACACCCCGAAGGAGTGGTGGTATCCCTCTGCCCCGAGGGGCTGGACTATCTGGATGGGCCGTGTGGAATTCCTTCAGGAGTGTGGGATCAAGAATATTGTCTCTTGGGACCCAGGATCATTCTTCCAGGCCATATCCTTCCCAGTCGACTAGGTACTCAAGTTTACCACCACGCCGCTGGGATTCCAGGATTTCCTTGACCTTATAGGTGGCTCCTTCCTCCAGGAGTAATGGGAGAGGGGGCTCCTCTGTCCGTTCAGGCTCTGTGGAAACAGGAGGGTGGAAAGGTTTTAGTAAGGATACATGGAAGGTGGAGTGAATGTTATATTGTGGAGGGAGTTGGAGCTTGCAAGTGACAGGATTGATCTGTTCCAGGATTGTGAAGGGGCTGACGAATCTTGGACTAAGTTTCCGGCAGGCCCGGCCCAGTCTGATGTCTCGGGTGGACAGCCATACCTTCTGCCTGGGTCGGTAGGTCGGAGTGGTTGCCCTATGAAGGTCGTTTGCCATCATCTGTCTGCGCACTGGCCGTTGGACGTGGTGGTGAGCCTCAGCCCAGAATCTCTCACTCTCCCTGAACCAGTAATCTACAGCGGGAACATCAGAGGGGTCCCCTGATTGGGGAAGAGAGGGGGTTGGTAACAGAGTATGCATTGGAAAGGTGTTAGCCCTGTGGATGGTTGGCGGAGGGAGTTCTGGGCATACTCGGCCCAGCCAAGAAACTAGTTCCAGGATTCCTGGTGGCCATGGCAAAAACTCTGGAGAAACCTGGAAACCTGGCTCTGTTTGACCAATTGATTGGGTGTGTGGTAACCAGATGAGAGGCTTACGGTCACACCTAGGAGAGAAAAAGAAAGCCTTCCATACACAGGAGATGAACTGGGGTCTACGGTCTGACAAAATTTCCTCTGGGAGACCAGACGGGTGAAATATCCAATTGAAGAGGGGCTCTGCAGTCTCCAGGGCTGTGGGCAGACCCTGCAGGGGAATGAGGCGGCAGGATTTAGAGAATCTATCTACTATTACTAGGATACAGGTGTTACCGTCAGATGGAGGCATATACGTGATGAAGTCCACTCCTAGGTGTGACCAAGGACGGTTGGGAATGGGTAGTGGATGAACTTTACCAACAGGTAGATGATGGGACTCTTAGAGATGCACTTAGAGATCCACATCCGCGGACAAATCTTCTGATGTCAGCTGCCATGTTGGGCCACCAGAAGTGGTCTTTGAGCAGCGAGAGAGTTGCATCAGCTCCAGGGTGGCCAATGCCAATGGATGTATGGGTGGTTAGAATGAGAGCAGTGCATTGGTGTTGCATGTGGGACATACCGACATCCTGGGGGCAGCCTGGAAGAGCAGCAGGAGGGACTTCTGCGGCGACTGGCAGTGAGGACCATTGAATTGGGCTGGCAATAAGTTGAGTGGGTATTAAACTTTCAGGGTCATCCACACCTTATTTGGGGCCATAGAGTCAGGACAGGGCATCGGCCTTGATGTTTCGAGGTCCAGGTCTGTAAGAGATCAATAAATTTAATCTGGTGAAGAAAAGTGCCCATCTAGCTTGGCGAGGATTCCGCCATATTGCTTCACTAAGGTACTGTAAGTTCTTATTGTCTGTGAGGACAGTAAATGGATGAGCCTCACCCTCTAGCCAGTGTCGTCATTCTTCCAGTGCTAGCTTAATGGCTAGTAGCTCACAGTTTTCAATGTCATAATTTCTCTCCGCCGGGCTTAGCTTCCTGAAGAAGATGGAGTTGAGAAGGGGAGCCCTTCCAATGGGAGAGGAACGCTCCCAATCTGGTGATGGAGGCATCCACTTCAACCACGAAGGGAAGTTCTGGATCCGGATGTGCTAGGAGGGGAGCGGTGGTGAAAGCTTGTTTCAGGGTGAAGGCTTCGGTGGTGGCTGGAGTCCAGGACAGAGACATGGGCTTGTTACGGAGGAGATTGGTTATAGGACTAGTGATGGTGCTGTAATTCCTGATGAATCGATGGTAGAAATTTGCGAATCCTACGAAGCATTGGAGTTCTTTGACGGTAGATAGTTGTGGCCAGGAGGTGATTGCTTCAATCGTCCCCTCGTCCATGTGGATACCAGTTTCATTGATTATGAAACCCAGGAAGTGATTGGAAGATTGATTAAATGTACATTTTTCAGCCTTAAGGAAGAGGTGGAATTCTCTGAATTTGAAGAGGACGGTTCTTCCATGCACGCGATGTTCGGCGAGGCTCCGGGAGTAAATCAGGATGTCATCAATATATACAATCACAAAACGGTTGAGATATGCATGGAGCACTGCGTGCATGAAGTCTTGAAAGAGGGAAGGGACATTGACGAGGCCATTCGGCATGACCCAGTATTTGTAGTGGCCAATAGGGTTCAGGAACGCCGTCTTCCACTCATCTCCTTTGCAAATGCAGATGAGATTAAATGCACTGTGTAGGTCTAGCTTGGTAAATATGGTGGCTCCTCTGAGCTGTTCCAGAGTGGCTGAGATGAGGGGGAAGAGGATACTGGAACTTGGTGATCTGATTTAGTGCACAATAATCTATGCAGGGCCGCAAACCTCCGTCCTTCTTCCCCACGGAGAAAAAGCTGGAAGCAGCAGGGGAATTTGATTGTACAATGTAGCCTTGCTTGAGGGCTTCCTCCTAATACTCCTCCATGGCTTTCTGATCTGGTAAGGATAGGGGGTAGATTTTCCCAGGAGGCACTGGCTCACCCGGAATCAGATAAATCGCACAATCTCAGGGGCGGTGAGGAGGCAGACTCTTTGTGAGGGCAGAAGACATCGTGGAATTCCTTGTAACAAGTGGGGATGTTGATGGATCATTTTTCCAAGGGACTTTCGATGGAGGTGGTGTTAAGGGGTAAGGTCTCTGGAGGTGGATTCAGTGGAGCTGGATGATTGGGGAAGCATGATGGAAAACACTGGTCACCCCACCATAGGATTTCGCCAGATGACCAGGAGATGAGGGGGTTGTGCTGCACCAGCCAGGGATGACCCAGAATAATATCGGCTGTTGAGCCTTCGAGGACTAGGAGATTGATGGATTCGGTGGGCAAAAAACCAAGCGTTTATTGGACAGGACCCACGCTGAATCGGATGTGCCTCTGGCTCAATGGTTTGCCTGTGATCGAAACTATTTGGTAGGTGGTTTCTGTATTGGAGGTCGGTGGTTGGAGCTGACGGCAGAGGTTCCCTGAGACGAAGTTCCTGAGTCGAGGAGGGTGGTAACTGTAATAGCGACGTGAGCAGCAGTAAGTTGGGCAGTAGTGGTGAGTGGGTTTATCTTGATAGGTGTTGGTTTTAAGAAACTCACCACAGGTCGAGGAGGGCGAAGGGGACAGGTGAGGATATGATGGCCACTCATGCCACAATATAGGCATAAGCCTTGGGTCACCCGTCTTTGACATTCTTTGGGCGTTAAGCAGTTGGAGTCAGTCTGCATGGGTTCTGGATCAGTTTCATGAGGGGTCTGGGTATCGGCACGGTGGTAACGGGTTGTTGGGCTGGCTGGTGAGCACTCCGGGGGTGCTTCTCAATATGCGTCTCCTTGCTCCTCCGTTCTCCATCCTATTACCCAGAAACCGATCGAGCACAGCCATCTTAAAGGACATCTCAATTCTCAAATTGCACCACGAGGAGGCGAGGATCGAGGAGGGAGGAGGCTTCATGAGGAGCGATGAGCGAGGATACACAGGTGTATCCTATGCAGAAGTCTTTTATCGACTTAACGTGACGCACATATAAATTCTCCTCCCCCTTCACATCTGTTGTAATAAATTTTATTTATATGTTACCTTTTCACTTCAAATAAACCATGCATGTCATATTTCAAACAGGGCATCTTGCTTTATTAATATTTATTATGAATGTCTTAATTAACAAACTTTAACAACATAAGGGCAGATGCCTTTAATCACAGCTGATGACACTTTGAAGTAATGCTGAAGGGAGTGAGGATAAATCATTTCACTTGATTCAAGTAGAAGAAGAGGTGGAACTAAGACACGAGGAAAGGAAGCGAGGAAAGGAAACGAGGATGCACAAATAAGAATTGAGAAGCACCCCTGGAGACAAGATTGTATATGAATTGCACATCTGGTGGCATGCTGAATAAAACTTTTAGGCCTTGGAAATCATTGAACGTCGCCAGTTGGATGTCCATGTTCTAGACCTTGACGAAAGGTGATCAACGATGCTTCGTTCCATCCACTGGCGGCTGCTAGGTTTCTGAACTGTAGGGTATTCTCATGCATAGACATTTTGCCTTGTTTAAGGTGGTATTTGCTCACCAATTGATGAATCGCCTTTAGTGGTTCTAAACACTTCCCAGAAATGTGTAATGAGGTTTTCATAGATTTGTGTTGCAGCACCAGCTTGTGACCAGATGGTTTCAGTCCAACAAAGTGTGGGATCTGTGAGAGCCGAGATTACAATTGCGATTTTAGTGTGTTCAGAAGGATATAGTTGAGGCCGGGTGTGAATGGCAAGAGAGCATTGGATGAGGAACCCGTTGCAATCCTCTGCTGCGCCAGTGAAGGGCGCTGGTCTGGGGACAGGGCTCGAAAACAGCACTCGAGGTGGGTACCCGGAAGTAGTTGTATTTGTACTGGTTGAGACAGGACCGGGGTGACTGGAGGAGGGGTGTTCGGTTGTAACACTCACCTTAACGAATCCACCAGCTGACACGGGTCTGGCTTGCTCATCTTCTGTAGTGGTACAATCTTCTGTAACATACAGACTCTGAAACAGAAGGTAAAAGTGAGTTAGACTTGAAGTGAATTGGAGTTGAGCACGGGAGATATGCAGAGAAGATAGTTTGATGATATCGCTGATTCTGGCTTGACTGACAGGATGGGGTATTTGGGAATTTACAGAGCTGTTGGTGGGGTGACCAGGAAGACAGACATGTTGCACATACCTCAGGGTTCACGCTGGAGAGGAGTGCTTGGAGAAGGGATCATAGGAGACACTCAGGACTCATCAGGAGGAATGATGGAGAGACACTTGAAAAAAAAACAGGAGTCTAGGAGAAGGAATCAATGAGAGGTAAGCGGCAAGGTTTGTAGTGACTCAATGCAGGTAGCTAAACAACAGGAGTGATTCCGCTATTCAGCTACGAGATCGGATAACTTGGGAAACTGAGGTGTGTGCTTTTATGTGGAGGTGAGCTGATGGGTTGATGGTGAACAGGTGCTGGTGATTAACACTATGGTGAGGGAGTGTGCTGTAGCTGTAGCTGATTGATGAGCCTGACTGACTTGTTACAGTACTTATGTGAAAACTGAATATAAAGATTTAAATTACTATAATGCATTTGAAATAATGTTACAGCCAAATGGTAAACCAAAATACATGCTAGTAACTTGTATGTCATGTATTTAAACATATTTGTGATTACAATTGTAATGATGAAATTGCAATATGGTGCATTTAAAATATATTAAATGAATTAAATTAAATGTATAAACTCTACAATTAAAATTATAATCAAGTACTTTACATGTGCATTTGTACTTTTTTTAAAGTGTACTTGATTTGTTTTAAGAAACAATTTAAAGAAAGTGGACTTTCTTTATATGCTTAAGTGGCATTTTATTTGATAAAATCATATTGTATGATCTGCAAGTATTTTATTTATTTATTCATTTATTTAGACTGCACATCAGAAGTGTACATTTAAAACAATTAAGCACTTTAAAAAGGCATTGCTTAATAATAAGGCATTGTAAGTTAAAGTATGGCTATTTTCAGATATAACCATACTTTTCATGAAATTTATGTGTAGTTTAAATCATGAGTCTCAATACTCTTCTATAAAATCTGCAGGAGTTCCACTCAGTATAATTTGTTAAGTTAACGCTGATCATGTGTGTCTGTGTATTTTTGTTGTTGTTGTTGTTTTTGTCTCCATCTCTGTCTCACCCTCGCTCATTTGTTGTTCCATCTCTCTTCGTCTCTGATGTCTTCTATTTTCTTCAAAAGCTTTCAACAAGAGTTGCTTTCACACAAAAGAAGATGATACCTGCCATGATCAAACGCACTTGGTCTTTTCCAGACTTCTCCAACACACATACAAATGCAGATGGATTTACTCAAACATTGCCTCACTCACTCCCTCACACATCTCTTTGAGAAGTTTCTCTTGGGGTACAGGTCAGCCTTGGTCAGCTAGATGCAATGGAAATTTTGTGCTGTGTTTCTGTACCTCTTCAGCTCAGCAAGGTGTTGGACAAGTCTTTTAATAGCAGGCCCAGACTGAGATCTGCCAGATGTCACTGCTAGAAATATGACTGACTATAAATGGGTTCAGAAAGCAGACAGATGAAAGCAGTATTTCCGCCAAATTCGCCAAATATCACCACAGTGGTCAGAATCAGATATACTGCTGTAATTCCTAAAACTGTCTACAATAAGCAGCGGAACTCAACCGGTTTTGATTTAAAACCCAGATTTTACACTGGATATTAAGCAATTATCTGAAAGAATGCCAAATCTGTCTTTAAACTATAATTCACAAAAACATCCTTTAAATTACCATGAAAACAATATTAACATTACATGCAAATTAATTTTTTTTCATGATCCCAGCTATTGAGGAGTGCTACTTCATTCAAATGGAGAAGCTTAAATTTAATTAAGAAATGAATTCTAAACATATGTGTCAGGTATTGGTAAGGAGGAACTCAGGTGCAGACAGGGATTCTCAAACAAAGGGTTTATTACAAAAAGGGGAAAACAAAACCCACGAGGGGGAAAACACGGAGCAAGGTAAAGACTAAATAACTAAAACAGGACTGGACTGACAAGATAAACAAGGACTCTAAATACTAACTATAAACAAACACTCACGGAAATACAAAACACTTCTTCAGGAACAGGTACAATCACAAGTGATGAACAAATCTCAATGACAATGAAACGACGCAAGACAGAGCACACTAGGAGATCTAAATAGGGGTACTAATCAAGACACGACAGGTGTTACAGATAGGACAATCACGACACGACTAGGTTAACAAGGGGGGCGGGGCAAGGGAACGAGACAACACAAGCACATGGCCCAAAGACAAGGCCATGCGCTTGTACACAAAACAAGGGTCTGTCATGATCCTGCCTCAAGACTAGGAAAAATCAAGGACACGAGGGCAGGATCATGACAGAACCCCTCCCTTAAGGAGCGGCTTCCAGACGCTCCTCAAGGGAACATCAAACACGGGACATGACTGACATGACAGACACAAACCAACAAGACATGACTAATAACAAAGGCAAACATGAAAACACAATGGCAGGGTTAGGGTGACATAACAAAAAAAACAAACAGGGAAGGGGAGGGGGCGGGACCACAAAGTTCATGGGGGACAGACCAGGGCGGGTGGGAGGGGTAGGAATCCTAGGAGGACAGGACGAAGGCTGACGACGGGGGGTACGGGCAGGTCTGGGTGGTGAGGGGCGGGGAGGGGTCTCGGGACAACTGACAGGGGACATGACAGGACCAGACAAGGGACGCGGGGCAACACTTACGGGACGCGGGGCAAGACTTACGGGACGCGGGGGGACAACATCTACTGGACACGGGGGGGCAACATTAACGGGACACGGGGGGGCCACATCAACGGGACACGGGGCCACATCAACGGGACACGGGGCCACATCAACGGGACACGGGGCCACATCAACGGGACACGGGGCCACATCAACGGGACACGGGGCCACATCAACGGGACACGGGGGGACAACGGCTGGACACTTAGGACTTCTGGGGACAGGGTCAGGGGACAAAACAGGACTGACGGGGACTTCTAGGATTTGGACAAGACGGGACAAATAATCAGAAAAGGCTTTAGCAGCAAGGATAATAGGCATCTCCTTATGAGAAGAGACCGACTGTACAAGAGTCTTTGCTGCAGAGTCGGCCGCGGCTCTCTCCTCCGCTCTCACGACTGCAGCTCTCTTCTTTGCCGGCTCGGGCACGCTCACCGCTGCTGGCTCGGGCACGCCCACCGCTGCTGGCTCGGGCACGCCCACCGCTGCTGGCTCGGGCACGCCAGCTCTCTCCGCTGCTGGCTCGGGCACGCCAGCTCTCTCCGCTGCTGGCTCGGGCACGCCAGCTCTCTCCGCTGCTGGCTCGGGCACGCCAGCTCTCTCCGCTGCTGGCACGGGCACGCCAGCTCTCTCCGCTGCTGGCACGGGCACGCCAGCTCTCTCCGCTGCTGGCACGGGCACGCCAGCTCTCTCCGCTGCTGGCACGGGCACGCCAGCGCTCACCGCTGCTGGCTCGGGAGGAGACAGGGTCACAGGACCGGCAGGCCCCTTCTTCTTCCTCTTCCTCCTCGGGCGCGGTGCAGAGGCTACAGCTGGGTCAGAGGCGGGTTGGGGGAGTTTGGTCTCGGACAGGGCAGACTCGGACGCCGAAGACTCTGAAGCCGACTCCCATGAAAACCGTCTCCCTCGCTTGTTGGGGAGACTGAAGGTAGTGGGAGGTGCCTCAGGACTCTGGGGGGGACTTGCCTGATCCCCCAGGGTTGCCACGGCCAGGACACGACCCTCTGGGACCGTGGGCAGCTGGGTAGGTGGGGACCTCTGGGGCTCCTCCTCTCGCCCGCTCGCTCCGGAACGACCTCCCCTGGTCCCCCGGAACACCACAAGGCGAGAGCCCTCAAAACAATCTCGCTGGCCAGCTGATGCCATCCAGCATTGCCTCCTGTCTGCTGAGTTCCATTGGGGTCGGTTCATTCTGTCAGGTATTGGTAAGGAGGAACTCAGGTGCAGACAGGGATTCTCAAACAAAGGGTTTATTACAAAAAGGGGAAAACAAAACCCACGAGGGGGAAAACACGGAGCAAGGTAAAGACTAAATAACTAAAACAGGACTGGACTGACAAGATAAACAAGGACTCTAAATACTAACTATAAACAAACACTCACGGAAATACAAAACACTTCTTCAGGAACAGGTACAATCACAAGTGATGAACAAATCTCAATGACAATGAACCGACGCAAGACAGAGCACACTAGGAGATCTAAATAGGGGTACTAATCAAGACACGACAGGTGTTACAGATAGGACAATCACGACACGACTAGGTTAACAAGGGGGGCGGGGCAAGGGAACGAGACAACACAAGCACATGGCCCAAAGACAAGGCCATGCGCTTGTACACAAAACAAGGGTCTGTCATGATCCTGCCTCAAGACTAGGAAAAATCAAGGACACGAGGGCAGGATCATGACAATATGAACTAAAAAATAAAATGAATAAAAAGCACTTTTCGAATTATAAATATACTTACTGTATATAAAACTGTATGTAAAAATGTAATCAATTCATGTTTATAATATTACAATAAATAACAAATCCTTTTCAAAATGCATCTTTTAAATTGCTTTTTAACACTTTATAATAACTGAACACCACGAATCACTAGTTAAGCATTAGTAAATAGTAAATTTACTAAATAGAAGATAAATACACTATTTAAAGATGAAAAACATGCCTGTAAAAGTAGTCTGCAGGTGCATTTGGAACATTTTAACTAATCTTGCAATGCATGGCATATCTACTTTCTGAGAATGAATTATTATATGCAATAACAGACAGTACTCAAGTATTTATCTGTAAAAAACAAAACAAAAAAAAACATTAACATTACAATGACATTCACAAGCTAGACAATGTTTCTGTTCATAACACGTATTTAAAGGGTTGCGCAATGTAGCCAATCGAAGACTCATCCGCTCTTAAACTGCTGGAATTTAAATTGTATCCGAATGTGCACACATCCTTTTTATTTTCGCTTTTGATCTTGCGATCAGGAATGGAGCTACTGAGCACGCATTGCATTCTACACAATTCGTCAGATACCTACAGTGTGTGTCCGTGAAGGAATTTTTATTAATTCCTATGGAAGTACAGCTTCAGATAATGCTCCAGCTCAGCTCTGCTGTAGCCATCTCCACCATCATCTCACCTTACTCCCGTGATTGCTCTCTGATCTCCCGAAACGGGCCTGATGGCCAGGGGGCCCTATGCATTCGCTTATATCACTTATTAGGTAGGGCCGGCACTGGTTTTCCCTGCTGTCCGTGACGAGAATAGAATTGTGACCCATTTTTGTTGCAACCTACCAGATGCAGGAACTGCTGCAATAAAATCTTAATTCAACCTCATTGAAAAGCCTGTGTCATACATTCTGGGTAAACAATATGTGACCTGTTACTGAACATACACTTTTTTATGTTGTGTTTTTCTAGTCCCAGAAGCTGGTCTCTTTCAGGAGTTATCCTAATCCCCGCTTCTGTTCCACTCTGAAAATGTTGAATAGAATTACTTTTTGTGAAATCATGGACCCAGTCTCGGGATTTGCCCCCCTTCTGACTGAACCATAATTTTTCATATCAAAGTCAAATTACAGAGAGATACAGAGAAAGACCATAAAAAGAGGATTTCTCCAGTTTACTCAGAAAAATAAATAAATATTATTTTACTCATTAAAAGGATTTACTTCTAATTAAATGACTTGCACTTCAGATTTTATTATTTTTTCAAATGATTAATACTTCAGTTGCATCAATGGATTAGAAAACGTCTCGGTTACATTTGTAACCCTCGTTCTGTGAAAGAGGGAATGGAGACGTCACATCAGTAATGACGAATTGGGATCTCGCTTAGGGAGACCAATCCACTTTGAGTGTATCTAAACAAGCCAATGAACATAGGCATGTGATGATTGCATCCAGTTTCCACTGATCAAAGCGTGAACATAAAAAGGCAGCAGATGCAACGCACACCAGGTTTTCGCTGGGGAGCCGAGCCAGTAACCCAGCCGCTCAGCAGTGGTAGAGCAGCAACTCTTTACACATATGAGATCCACATAGGTCTCTACATACCTAAGAACCCAGCTCTGTACCAGTTTTCATGGATTCATCAAGTAAGGGCCTGGCGCCGGATGTTCCACCATGTCTGGCTGCCGAGGGGATGGAGGAGCTCGACAGGGTCTACAGTATGGACTCTCTGGAGCGGTTTAAGCAAGCTGATACTAAACGGGGGCCTCTCAGTGTTTCTACCCGTTTGAGATGATGAGACCAGCTCGACACGAAGGCCATATATCCATATATTCTAGCGAACATGTTGGGGGTCACCCAGCCCACAGCTCTACAAATATCTGTCAATGAGGTGCCACGAGCAAGGGCCCAGGAGGATGCATCACTCCTAGTAGAGTGTGCTCGCACCCTGAGCAGGCAGGGCATGTCCTATGCCTGGTAAGTCGGGGGGATGGCATCCACTATCCAGTGGGCTATCCTCTGCTTGGAAATGTTATTTGCATTCTGCCGACCTCCAATACAGACAAAGAGCTGATTTGTGGTCCTGAAGCTTTGATTCAAGTCTACATACCATCTTAAGGCTTGGACGGGAAAAAGCAAAGCTAGGGCTGGGTCTGCCTCCTCCCGGGGAGTAGTAGGAACCTTGGGCACATAGCTGGGCCAGGGCCTTAGGATTACCTGGTTAGTAGATCCTTCCTCAAAGGAACCTGCTAGGGTGTGGCTGTCACAAGGATCATTTATTTCTGGAACCCAACTCTGAGTGGGCCAGTTAGACTCCACAAGCAGGACCTGCTCCTCGTCCACCCTGATCTCGCACAGTGAAGGCTCACTAGGGGAAACACATATTGAGAGCCAGCTGGACCATCTGGGGATGAAGTCTCCATTCTCCAGGGAGCGCAACTCATGACAGCTCGTCGGCCATACGGTTGTTAAGATCTGGAATATGAATGTCACAAAGCAACCTCGGATGTTTCTGATTCCAGAGGAAGAGGTGGTGGGCAAGTTGCGACATGCGACAAGAGCAGTGGTGGATGTAACAAATTATAACTACTTATGTTACTGCAATTAAGTAGTTTCTACTTCGTTACTTTTAAATAATAGTTCCTTACTGTATTGGCATTTCATTAGCCAATGAAGATATCAGATCGTGTAGGAACCAATAAAAGTCCTGATATTTGCCGCCGCTGCAGCAGGTTTTGAAGAGCTGATCAGACAGAAAGGGAGCTCAGCGTAATTTACACTCTCAAAGCTTGGAGAAACAAACTACATGGTAGTGTTATCATAAATATCGACATTTTGATACCGATACTGAAATATCTGACATGGTTCAAGTACTCATTTTCCACAGTATCTACCGAATATACACCAATACAATCTGCGTATCTCTTACATCTCTGACAATGAGCTTGACACACATCTGCTTCCTGTCGATTACAGAGTCTGAATGTCCATATTTGATTGCAGATATTCTGCATAATTTTACTCATTCCTGCACAAATGTGGTGAGCGCTTTGTTGTAACATGAGAACACAGTCATACAATCGCAGATAACTGGATGCGAGCACACAAATAGGCCTTAAAAACTTATAAAAATGAATTGCCTGTCCTCTCACTCCAATATTTCTTGTGTGCAGGCTGTGTGCAATTGTGATCTCTCCATGCTTTTAAATGAGATATTAAATTAAATTAAACTTTGTGAACCATTCCGAATAGATTTTGGCTAATGAAAATCCTACTGGAAATTTTATTGGCTGTAAGTTAAATGCAAAAGAAAGTCTTTCAACAATTAAAGATGGAACTTTAATTTCTTTACAATTAAAGTTTATGCTGAAAATGTTTGGAATGGGATATTTGTCTGATTTGTACATATAAATATCCTAGCCTGCCTAACTGCATCACAACATTGTACTGGTCAATGCCATCTGATGTTCCATTTACCTAAATAAATACAGGTGGGCCTAACATACTGTATATGGCTCTTAAAGGAACACTCAGACTTTTTGGGACTTTATCTTATTCACAGTATCCCCCAGAGTTAGATAAGTCCATACATACCTTTTTCATTTCTGTGCATTCTGTAAGTGTTATTTGACGCACCCACCGCTAGCCTAGCTTAGCACAAAGACTGGATGTAAATGGATACTGTTAGCATAGTAATCCCAATAAGTGACAAAATAATGCAAACATTTTCCTATTTACATGTTGTGATCTGTATAGTCACAGCGTGTACAAATAACAAGGCTATATGAGACAGAGACCATTTTTAATCGTATAAATACTGGGAACTATATTCTCACTAGTCGTAGGAGCACAGCTAACGTTACTTGGGCGGAGTGGCTACTTGGGCAGAGTGATTAGCGCAGCACCTGAGACGCGCCGTGGTGATGAGCAGAGAGTTCGCTCATAGTTGGAGTAATAGAGTCAGCAATTACTAGATAGTAAATTTATAGTGTACAATCATGGGTGTTCTCTGTATTGTAAAGAGCTGTGACAATAAACAGGAGAGACCAGGTAATACTATGATGTTTCATAGAATTCCAACCAAAAACGCTGACCTGATGAATCGATGGCTACTTGCTCTGGAAATAGATCCAAACACACCTGTAAACACCATCACAAAGTATTTCATTTGCTCTGAACATTTTACTGTAGACGACTATTTTGAACAAATGCAAGTTGCCACACGGACCATGAAACGTGTGCTAAAGGATACAGCCACCCCATCGATAATAAAGACAGGAAAAATTGGATCACTTGTTGCTGCGGTAAGTGTTCTGTTATGTTTTGAGATGACTAACATTAGCCATACTTTAACAGTGCCATGCTAATGTAATATAACCTTAGTAGTGACACTATTACGTGAATAGGGGCTCCGTGTATCCCCTTCATTGTTATTATTGTGTTGTCATGAACACACTGCTCATGATCATTATAACAAAATCACTTACTTGGTGGACAGCTGATCATTAGGTTCACTCGGCATGGGGTGTTTCTTCCAGTTGATCTTGTCACAATGGGGGAAAAAATGACAACTGCGGAGTGTATTAGGGCAGAGAAATCTTCCGTGGTAGTGACGCAAATATTTTGATTGTCATCAAGCCTTGACAGTGATGGCAATACCCGGTCCCATTCATTACAACAAAGGCACTCGGTTTCTGTCGGCATAGGTTGGCATGTTCCACATTTACAGCACCAGTCTGTGTTCGTTCTGATTCTCCCTTCGAAATCTTGTCTTACAGCTTCCAAAGTTTGTAACTCCTCGTCTGTGTATTCTGGCTCAAAACTATATGGTTCTGGATCTTGGTTTGATACACAGTAAAATTCCTCTGAGTCTGACAATTCCTCAAAGTCAGCCATGATCACGAGTCACGTCTAGCTAGTCACTTGTTTTGTTTACGGAACCATCAACAAGGCGTCTCGTGTGCTGCGCTAATCACTCCGCCCAAGTAGCCACTCCGCCCAAGTAACGTTAGCTGTGCTCCTACGCCTAGTGAGAATATAGTTCCCAGTATTTATACGATGAAAAATGGTCTCTGTCTCATATAGCCTTGTTATTTGTACACGCTGTGACTATACAGATCACAACATGTAAATAGGAAAATGTTTGCATTATTTTGTCACTTATTGGGATTATTATGCTAACAGTATCCATTTACATCCAGTCTTTGTGCTAAGCTAGGCTAGCGGTGGGTGCGTCAAATAACACTTACAGAACGCACAGAAATGAAAAAGGTATGTATGGACTTATCTAACTCTGGGGGATACTGTGAATAAGATAAAGTCCCAAAAAGTCGGAGTGTTCCTTTAAATCACTGCTTATAAAAAAGTCATATTTTGTATACCTAAAACTGAAATGAGGTCATTTGTTTTATTATTTTTATTACTGTGTACTTCTCTTTTTTTTTTTTTGTAAATTAAATTTGAACTCAAGCTTCCTTGCTATAAGCTATAAACTATAAGCTATTTTAAAGACACAATCACACAGAATGAGCACATTTAAGATTGAGGTTTTTGTAATGGTAATTGATCAATATTTATATGAATGTAAATAAAAGCCTGTATTAAATCTCTTCATCATATAAAGTGAATATGTCTTTTAAGAAGACTTGGATTAAACCAATTTCAAAGCTTGAAATGATGGCTTAGAATAAAAAAAAAATGGATGGTCAAAAAAAAATTTAATATTGAAAGTGGCAGTTTTGCCAGTGGTATTGAAAATGCTTATATATCATGAAATCAAAACTAACCTGTTCAATGTTGGTTGTCTCGTCTTCTCGATGTGTATGTGTGTTTCTGCCTTCACATTATGGATTACCTCTATGTGGATTATTAAAGTCTTATTAATATTCTCTGCCTCGTTTACGTGCTTTTCTCCCGCATCACACTGTGACAAGCGGAAACAACGGCAGACCATTCTTTTTCCAGTGTATACATGGGGCCATGAATTATCAAGCTGGTTGAATGGCACAACAATGGGCCTCGGGATCTTTTCACGGTATCTCTGTGCATTCAAAATGGCATTAATAAAATCCACCTGTGTTCGTTGTTCATAACATACGACGGCTGATACCATAACCCTACTCCCACATGGGCCATTGGATCCACAACATTGACAACAGCAAACCGCTCACCCACATGATGTCATACACGCTGTCTGCCATCTGCCCTGTACAGTGAAAACCGGGAATCATCCATGAAGAGAACACTTTTGCTGCTTTGGAAAGGGGCGGGGCAGTACTGAAATACCATCTGTTTGCCAATCACAACACACAGGGACAGCTAACCAATCACAACACATTTAGTTTTTCATCAAACCTGGAACTACTTGAGCCGTTTGTGCAAGACTGGGGAGAAAGTATATAAATTATGTGGAAAAATAATGCGTTTTTCGAACCAACAAGTGTAAGAGCATGTTCTAGTACAAAATAAATTCTTTGTAAAAAAAAAAAATACAATAGGACCCCTTTAACCACTCCTATCCAACCGTGAATCTGCTTTGAGCAAGAGGTGTGCCACAATAAAACCCCACCCTTTATTCAATATTCCATTCCACTTTAAAATACATCACAAAACTGAAGTCAGTTGCAACTTCCAGTTCACAGGTACTTTGATACTGATATTTTTCAAGGTGTTGAACTTAGAAATTCCAGTATCATGACTACTAATACACATACTTTTGTCAATAAGATAAAACAAGGTTTTGTTCAAAGTAGCTATTATCCACATAGATATGTGATATAAAAAAAAGGTAATTAATTTAATATTGCAGGCTAAAAAGTAACTAGTAACTAGTACTCAACTAGTAGTTTTTGAGAGGAGAATTTTGTACTTTTACTTAAGTACTGTTTTGACAGCAGTGCTTTTATTTGTTATTGGTTATTTCGCCAATGTAACAGTCCTCTTGATGTACGCAACGGTCGCAGAGTTGTCCAGCACGTGCTTGCCTTATAAACACCCTCTGAGTTGGTTCAAGGCAAGACATATAGCTAACATGTAAACCACAGCATGTCTGGAGACCTGTTCCAGGGGCCCCCCTGCCCTGAGAAATGCAAGGTCTAACCACGGGCTGAAGGTTTGGTGGCAGGCCGGTGTGACTTTGACCCGGTGAGTGCTGTGTAGCCACACCCACCTGGGCCATGGATCCAGTGTTGAAGTGGTCTCATATGAAGCAACTGCAGCTGCCATATGTACCACGAACGTCTGAAACTGTTCCAGTGGGACCACCATCCTGCTCTTGAACATATTCACGCAGTTCAACACTGACTGAGCATGTCCCTGAGGATTACCTCAGTCCGCTCCTGTGTAGCCGAGAACTGCTGGACCTTGAGGAACCGAACTTGTCATCATCCCTCATGTCGACCTGACACAGCCACAGGTGGCGCTCTGTCGCAAAGTACACACACCCTATCACAGTAAACTTCCATGTCAATAATCATGTCACAATTAGCATCCTTCACATTTCATTTAACTTCCTACAGTGTTGTAGAGAAAAGAATTACCATGTTGATTTGCCAGTCGTGGGTTTTTTTATGCGGAGAACTCCGCTATTTTTTCATAATGATGCTTTTTAATGTTAATGGCCAAACAGATGGATTATACAATGGGCTGGATTGTGCGCAATATTAGCCATTATAGTTTGCACGGATCCACACTTCAAAAATAGACCTGAAATAGTAGACCATCCAGGGACTTCCGGCATACTCTTTTCAACATACTATGCTTAGAGACACACTTATTCTAAACTCACATACTGTTTAGGATGGATAGTATGAACAATGGGATTCAGGGTTATAGTGCTGCAGAAATGATACATTTTTATAGGTCATGCAACCTGATTGGCATCACCCTGGTTCCTTCAAATGTGTTTTTATACAATAAAAAGAAATAGCATTTTCCACTGGATTTTGGATTAAAGCAGAAAATAAGCTCTGTGACCAACAAACGTTTATGATTCATACATGTTTTGTTCATAAAGAAGCCTTAATATAATCGTCAGAAGTAAAACACCAAATGTACCCTTTCAGAACGCTTTTCAAAAAATTAATTGACTTCAGGATGATGGAACCAGAAGATACAAAAATACATCATCCCTGCAACATTCTGTTGATAGGCCCATTTACAGTACTGCATAGACTGGTAGCTAATAGTGCATTGTGATGTCCACGCCATACCATGTTGACAAATTATGTAATGAGTCTTTCAACAGTCGTGTATGTGGTGTGTGTGTGTATGTGTGTGTTTGTACATGCAGCAATAAATCCCGCCTAATTAAGCACATAGATCAAATGCCCTCTCCATGGACCCGCGCCCTGGCACTTGTTTTAGAACATATGCCATGTTGAATTCATTTCCCTACTACACAGAACAAGACCAGCGAGATGCTTTATGGATCTAACAAAATCACTACACTTCACGTACAGCACATTAAAACATGTACAGGTGCAGAGTTACACAAACACACATGCTGCCTGACATAAGGGTTCTTTAATTATACCGTAGTTGATCCTAATTGGCTTGTGCATTTCTAGACTTGGAAGAGCAAAACCAATCAGGCCCATTAGAGGAGGACTCGGGACAGAAAAGGGTGCGTGTGTGTGTTTTACAAGTTATTTTTAGTTTAAAGATCTCACACGTCCCGTTGTGAAGGGGGTGAAGCAGATTGTGATTAATTAGTTTTGTAATAAAATATGATTGTGTTTAATTTGAGTAATTAGGCCTGTGTGCATACTGTTGAGAATGTTGTCTGGGCGTTGCCTGTATAGAGTGATAGAGATGGTCTGATATGGTTGTTTGTTTGTTTGTTTGTTTATTGTAATACCCTTACATTTAAGGCATTAGGTATCATGAACTAACAATGAACAAAACTTGGTCAATGTTAATTTCTAATATAAGTACTAATATGTTGTATACCATTTATCTACATTTATGAAACATTATTTAACAATGTAAAATAGTATGTTTATAATCTAGCATTAGTTTATAAAACAGGGTTTCCCTAATGAAATCATATAAAAGTAAAATTAAAATAAACAATGTAAAATATGAACAAACAAAATACAAAAAAAAAATATATATATTTGATTTGGTTACCAGGATTTGATTTTTTTTTTGTTTTTGTTTTTGTTTTTTACACCATTAGCCAGCATCAGAGAACCATAAACATGTGATTGTGTTGTTAAATTATTGAATGTCTCTGGGTAATAAATGTTTTTACATTACAATTAAGAGTGATCTGTTAATCAGAGGTGACTGTTTGATATGTCTCCATATGGTAGAAATGTACAGTTCAGTACAGTACAGATTGTACAATTCATGCAGTTAATGTATGTCATGCATTAATTTAAAGGGATAGTTCACCCCAAAAAAATTTGAATTATCCCATGATTTACTCACCCTCAAGTCATCCTAGGTGTACATGACTTTTCCCAGACAAAAACTAATTAAGTTACATTAATAAATGTTCTGGCTCTTTCTAGTTTATAATGGCAGTGAATGTATGTTGAGATTTTGAAGTCCAGTAAAGTGCATGCATCCATCATAAGAAGTGCTCCACATGGCTCCATATTTAAATCTTTATAAACAGTAATCTCTAGGCTCCGCAAACTTCCAACGTGCATTTACTAGAGTGTCGTTCAGGCAGATGACGCAGGTGGAATGTAAACACCATCACAGAAAGCACTCACAAGCAATATTTTTCATGATTGTAGCACCCATAATGCTAATGGTAACTCATAAATAATGATGTGTTTGCAGATTATCCACGACAGGATACGGACGCACATGTCCAGAAGCAGCCTGATGTGGAATTCTTTGCCTGGAGGACTTTACGCACTTCCTGAGTTCTCCAGCGACCTCACCCTCTTCCCCTTCTACTACTCAAAACTTGGTGAGTGTGTGTGTGTGTGCGTGTGTGTGTGTGTGTTTGTGTGTGTGACTTCACCATCTTCGGCTCAATGCCATAAAACTTTGTTGCAGTGCAAATGAAATCATAACTCAGATAGATGTTGGTCTCCCTCCAAGCAGTGTGTGTGTAATCTCATAGTGGATTGTGAACATATGTGTCTGCCATATTCCTTCCTAAATCCGGCCTGTGTGTCTTTGCATGTGCATATAGGGGACTGTAGTGGATTTGTCCCTGGGCTTCACATGTCAGCAGTAAATCTATGTTGCAGGAGTGATAGATGGTTTATTCTCTGCTGTCACATTCGTTGTTAGTCCCACTTTCCATAATTTTGATGATGGGCAGTTAAGACTCCTTGTATGTGGCCATAACTTGAGAGAACTTAAGTGTGGTGTGATATACAGCTTGATTCACTCAGCCAGAGCAACACTAAAATATCCGGCCACCTGTGATACATGCTGTTTTTTAGGCAATGAGAAATCATCCAACATGACCATCGGACTGCGCCAATGGCTTGCTGTGTCCCTGTCTTCCTTGAAACAGTCATTTGTAAATATTTTAGATTTTGTGGCCTGCATACACAATAATGCTCTGTCGTACACAGCTCAGATGAATCTTCTGGTTTGCATTTTTTATATATATTTTTATTTTTCTGAACATGCACAATTTTGACCTTTTATTGTGGCCAGCCTAAGGCACACCTGTGCAATAATCATGCTGTCATGCACCTGTGAGGTGGATGGATTATCTCGGCAAAGGAGAAGTGCTCACTAACACAGATTTAGATACGCTAAATTTATAAATACGCTTTGGTTAAACATAGAATAAAGTACTTTACATGTGCTGTAATATGTTAGTCAACACATCAAAATAAGTGCACTTTTTCAAAACACTACAAAAGATTAAAACATGATTCAACCTCTTAAGACCTTACGCAATTATATTTTTGTGAATTTCTCTGAGACTGTACATGCCAGTTTTCAGAGATACCAAATGATTGGATGTTTCAGACCACTCCCTCTCCTTGGTCATCAATAATGTCTGAAATTAATTTAGTGACACTCTAATGGAAATATGATAATATTTGGTAATTATCATTTAAATCTGTCAAATCTTTTAATTGTGTGTCATTAATCAACATCGCAGGAAAATGTTATGGGGTTTCAAATCCGAAATGACTTCCTGTTACAAAACAGGACGTTAATTTCATATGAGGACACCGGGACTAAAAGCGTGTTTATTATGCACTTTAGGAGAAATAACAAATGAACAGGGAAAGAAATTATGTTTCAAAATTTTATGAGATATTATATATTATTATGCAAATCTTATTACTTCGATTATTACACTTATTTTTTTTTCATTACGTTGCCCCAAAAACACATATACACATTATATTTAGTTTATACATTTGTATATAATGAGAAAACCCATTTATGGACATTTTGTAGAATGTAATATATATATATGTATATGTGTGTGTGTGTGTGTGTGTGTGTGTGTGTGTGTGTGTGCGTGTGTGTGTGCGTGTGTGCGTGTGTTTTTTTACATTGTTTCTAAAGCTCTAAACAAAGTAAAGACATTGGTAAAAAAGCTATTTGTTTCCTAAAACGTTTTTCTCTGGTATTAAGAGGTTAAAACTATGGGCCCTATTTTAATAATCTAAACGCAAAGTGTAAAGCACACGGCGCAGGTGTACTCAGGGCTTGTCCAAATCCACTTTTGCTATTTTAACGATGGAAAAATGGTTGGCGCGCCCCGGCACATGGTCTAAACGGGGTTCTCTTAATGAGTAATAAGTGTTTTTTGGGCGTAACGTGCAATAAGCCAATCAGAGTCTCATCTTTCATTCCCTTTAAGAGCCAGTTGCGCTCATGTCATGACGGATTTGCTCGGAGCAAATAGATAGCCTAATTCTGATACATGTGTTGACTATCTATTATGACATGTAGGCATTTATATATATAGTCATTTATATATAAAATGTAAAAGTTTCATATCTTTGATCAATTCATTTTACTAGTTTTATCCTTTTTTTTGTTCTTTTCTTTGTAGTAACCTTTATTGTGGTGTAATAGAGACTTAATGTAGCTGTCAGGTTTCTGGAGTTGCAGTCGCAAACGTAGATAAATGAAGCGAATCCCTGCGGAGAAACAAAGATAAACAGGTGTTCTCTTTGAACGGCTGCCATAAAGCAAACAGATACAAATGCAGAGAGATGTTACACACCGAAGGCTGATTCCGCTGTAGACTGATTTCATTAAGGCTAATCTGACGTTCGCAGTCTGTGAAAACTGCATTTGTATGTGCTTCACGATTTAAGCAAAAGAAATTCACCTGCAAATAAAGATTTTCCAAAACAAATCACTAAAGTTCTGCTATCTATGTCTGTGATTTCTGCAGGTAAGAGTCCGTCTCAGGAGTTTACAGCTGTCATTCAAGCGGTCACACCTCTACAGTCCCAACAGCAGCCCATATTCAAACTGATCCATGCGGTCGCCAAGTCCAAGTTCTGTGCACAGGTGAGAATATGACTGCAAATGATCACACACGATAATAACTCTTCCATTATTATCTGTGGTGCAAATATACATCATGTTACGGGTCATTCACACTGCCAGTGATTGTTTGCTGGAGGTCACATTGTTGTTTAGAGTTCTTTCTTTATTGGCAGCCTGCACACCTGGTTATATTAAATCACAAATGAGATGTAAATAAATAAGTAAAACTCACCAAAAGAAAGAAAAAAAGAAAAAGAAAGAAAATCGTCTTATTTTTCTCACTCACAAGTCATCTCAAACTCATATGACTTTTTTTCTTCTTTATAATGATTTGTGTAGGGTGCTTTTTAACAATCAGCCAATCAATCAATCACTCAATAAAACAGAAAAGTTGAAGTTTCCTAATACAACTTGTTTGCATAATATTTCATAATATAATGCAACATAATATTGATAATATTTCAAGTCCTTTGATGGTATTGTGTGAGGAAAAGATTAAATCACTGAAAATATTAAATGTAACATATTCACAAAGTGGTGCATTTTACGGTGCCTTTTATTAAATATAATTTTTTGTTGACTAATAGTCGTTTACTTTAAGCATCAGTCGACTAATAGCCTAATAAGCGCTCAAGCGCATGCATAAAGCTTGCCACAGCACACCAGCAGAAGTAATGATTATGAATGTGTCAAGGAAAAACTGTAAGATTAAACAGCATTAACAGTTTACTAATCTATTGATAAACTAGTGTTTTCTGTGTTTTCGGCTTAAAGGTGCTGTATTTAAGATTTTGAAGCATAAAAAGCATAAAAAAATATCATAATTTGTTTGCAGATATTTAGGAAATATGCTACGTTAGCATACTTGTTCATCTGAAAATCAATGCTACAGTCCTTTGAAAAGTGCGTTCCAGGCCGGAATGTCAGTCTTTGTTTTGGTTTGTGAAACCCGCCCACTGCCAGTTTACCCAATTGTATTTTGGCACCCTGGGTTGCCAAGTGATGAAAAACAAACCGTATTTCATTTGATTCATCATCAAGCGTGCTCGTTCCTGTTGGTGATGCATAACCTGTGTCGTGTGCATCAAGTCTGAGGAGGAGAGGCCGGGTGAAAAAAAACCCTCTCTGGTATTTTGAATTTGGACTGCAATACCTAGTTCAACCACTTGGTGTCAATCCTACATACCGCACCTTTAAGAGATTCAGCAACACTGACTCGGCATGTCCTAATGTTTTGATTTTTAGTTTTACTTAACTATATTAACCTTGTAGCAAAAACATAAAATCATAGGTTTAGAACAATATGAGATTGAGTAGGTTATTTTCCATTTTGTATGTGCTATTACTTTTACATTCTGGAGGGAAAGTGTTGGTATGTTAATTAGAGCACTGCCTAATGCATCATATCATGAACAAGATGAATGATTATCAATGCATGAATCAAACTCATTTAGAAAGCCCACAAATTGTGAAATGGTTTTCCAAACATCATTTTTTATTATGTCCCTGTATGTGGACTGCAACTAATCAAGTAAAACTAGTTAAACGTCTGGCTGTGTGAAAGTAGCATACATTCAATCTGACCACAGTATCTGACAAGTGACAGATCATGTTAGCTTCACTGTCTGTGTTCCTTATTGGTCACAGCTTCTTTGCATAATGTTTATATTTTTTAAACAACTTATGTTCAGCTTATTGCATATATTCAGTATATATTAGATAATTACTAAAATGAATAATATTCAGATAATGCATTCCCTTGTTAAAAAGCATACACTTTTGCATACGTACCTTAAAAAGTGTTAAGTATGAAAATAATTCATATTAAAATAATACACTGAGAATATAAATGTGAAATTAATTAAATTTGTATGAGCACTTAATTGCATGTTATTTACAATTAAAGCTGCGGTAGGGAACATTTGACGCTCTAGCGGTTAATAAACAGAACTGCTTGCGTCTTGCGGAAGAACATCTTAGCCGGAACTACTTCTCTCTGTTTATGTCTATGAAGAATCACAAAGGTACTGGGTTACTCCGCCACGGTGCCCCCGAAGCAATCTAAAATAGTCCGGATATAAACACTTATTATAGGTGCACAATAGTGATTCAGGACAAGCCAAAAACACGGTTTGGAAAATGGATGCATGGTGTACTCGCTTATTATATACATTTTTCTACATTTTGAACACAAACAAAGTTACGGACCGCAGCTCTGATTGGTTGTTTCTTACCGGGAGCGATGTATTTCTGCAAATGGCAATAGGACCACTGGGAGGAGCCAGAGGAGCTTGATTTTTTCATAGATTATCTGTCTCATATTCCACTGTCAGGACATAATGACAGGTTTAATAAATATGTAAAAAATATTTTTTTACAAAAGTTCCCTACAGCACCTTTAAATGTATACATTGTATGACGTGCAGTTTTTTTTGGTACAGCATTGCTTTAACAGTGCAAAAGGTTGTGGGTTCGATTCCCAGGGAACACACATACTGTAATTAATAAAAATGTGTAGCCTGAATGCACTGTATGTCTGCTAAATGCATAAATATATTCTACAAATGCCCCTGATTAACACAGTTACTAAAAATGAGAAGTCTCTTGATAATTTCTAGTTTGTTGTACATTAGTCTACAGTAGTTGCTCTAACGCCTATTTTCTGGACTAGTAAATGAGTATGGGATTTTTTTGAGAAATTTAGATTACCTTTTGCATGTGGGCTGTAAAAATGTGTTGCAATCTAACAATGAAAATTCATGTTTTGCATGCATATGGAAATGTGCAGTGAAGCTCATGTGTTTTAATGTGGTTTCAGATTTTAGTGTTGTGGAACTGTGAGAAGCCTCCACCACCCAGAAACAAGTGGCCCTCCATCACAACACCCTTCTCCGTCATTGAGGGCAAAAGAAAGGTGCGAAGAGAGAAAGATGATGAAATGAATAGAAGAACTGTGTGTTGGTTTAAATTCTTCATATGCAGTTCTTTGCACAACTACACGCAAGCAACAAACATTATGCACACATTAACACATACTAGCTTTTTAGATAAATGTTTTATTTTATGTAAATGTAATTATTACAGATATTAGATATGGCCTATATTATAGATACTTTGAATTTTAGAATTAAAATAATAGTAATTTAGTGTATTTATTTATTATTATTATTGTTTTTTATATATATATATATATATATATATATATATATAATTTGAACAATCTTCAAATTCCCCAAGCAAGGTTTTGCCATGTTTAGTTTACTTCTGGGGACATATTTGTACATAAAGTGCAGGTAAGTAAAGTAAAACTCAGACTTTCTGGTGGGAAAGAACCACATAACAGGCCAGATGTCACCATTTAAAATCACTGAAATGATTTGAAATAAATTGTGTGAGTGTGATATCTGCACAGCTGTGTGTGGGTGGTTATGTGAATACTCTGAATGTATCTTATCATTAGCACCTTTCAGACTTTGTCTGCTCAGCGTCATCCCTCTTTGCACGTTTCACTCATTTACATCTTCTTGTCATGTGTTATTTTTATTGTTAGCCCGAGCAACTTAATGTGATGGATTACTCTGTCTCCTCACTTATCTGTAGTTGTTTTATCTCATATGAAAATGTAGCTATTTATGATGGAAAATGTGAGGAAAAAAATATCTTAGGAGGAACATTATATTTAACTCACTATTTTGTGAAATTAAGACATTTGAGTGCTATCTATGAGCACATTTACACTAGATTTGTGATTTTTTTTTTGTAAAGTCCTTAAAACACTCTCGATAGGTCCAATAGTGAGCATACGTACAGCACAGAAAAATTCAAAATGTTCTTTATTTAAACTGAACAGCTACAAAAAAAAGTTTGTCAGGCATTGCAATGGCACCTGTAAAGGGGTGCGATATATTAAGCAGTAAGTGAACAGTACATTATTGAATTTAATGTGTTGGAAGCAGGATAAACCTGTGAAATAAAAAGATCTGAATGATTTTGACAAGGGTCAAATAATGATGGCTAGACAACACGGTCAGAGCATCTAATGGCAAGTCTTTTGGGATGTTCCCATTATGCAGTGGTTCGTTCCTGTCAAAAGTGATGCAAGGAATGATAACTGGTGATCCAGCATCAGGGTTCATGAGCAGCCACATGGGGCGAGAAGGTTACTCCATCTGGACTGATCGCACAGAAGAACGACTAGCTCAAATTACTTTAAAAAAAAAAGCAGAACGCTGGCCATGATGGAAAGGTATCAGAATGCACAGTGCATCACAGTTTGTTGCATGTCATGCTGCGTAGCTACAGTCTGGTCAGGGTGACCATGATGACCCCTGTCCACCACTGAATGTGACTACAATGGGCACATGAGTGTCTGATCGGGACCATGGAGCAATAGAGGAAGGTTGTCTGGTCTGATGGATCACATTTTCTTTTAGCTCATGTGGATAGCCAGGTGTGTATGCATCCTGTTGTGGTCCCAGACAGAATGTGATTTATGAGGACTCTCCATAGGCATAAGGGTTTTTATACTGTACAAACTGTATTTTCCATCCCCTTACCCTAACCCCAAACCTACAGTACCACTCACACAAAAGATTCAGCATTTATTTATTTATTTATTTTCAGAAAAACACCATGGTACTGTATGTGAAACAGGAAGTGTATGGATACATTAATTTCTGACCCTGGTGGAAATACAGTGGGGAAAAAAAGAATATATATTAATGTTGTTTGCACATGTAATTTAAGTGTAATATGGAACACTTCCAAAACAGTATGCCTTAATTTCACACAGCAAAGCAATTTGTGTGTGTGTGTGTGTGTGTGTGTGTGTGTCTGTAGAGGTGGAAAGAGTACAAAAATATTCTACTCATATTCATTTCCTTCGAGTTCAACTTCAGAATATGACGGGATTTCATTTTCAGCATCACTAACGCCTGTTTTGTGCGTCTGCATCTTTCTTATGATTCTAGCACCAGTTTGCCCTACTGCTCATTATTTACTGCAGTAGTTTCCAGGGAGCATTTTTTTTTGTTTTTTTTTTACTCCGTAATTAATGTTTTAAAATGTAGCGAAGTACAATACTTCAAACAAAATATACTTAAATAAAAGTAAAATTACAGATTTTAAAAATTACTTTAAAAAGTAGAAGTACACAAAGTAGCTACTCAATTACATTAATGCAACTAAATGTAATTCGTTACTTTCCACCTCTGTTTGTGTGTGTGTGTGTGTGTGTGTGTGTGTGTGTGTGTGTGTGTGTGTGTGCTGTTGTTTTTGTGACACATCAGGACACAACTCTGTATAATGATATGGGTATGACACAGGTATTACAAGGAGAGGGTGACTTATGAGGACATAACCCATGTCCCCATTTTTCTAAACGCTTATAAATCATACAGAATGAGTTTTTTTGAGAAAGTAAAAATGCACAAAGTTTCCTGTGAGGGTTCGGGTTAGGTGTAGGGGTTGGTGAAGGGCCATATAATATACAGTTTGTACAGTATAAAAACCATTACGCCTATGGGATGAAGCCACTTTTCACAAAAACAAACGTGTGTGTGTGTGTGTGTGTGTGTGTGTGTGTGTGTGTGTGTGTGTGTGTGTGTGAGTATATTTCTCATAAATCCACATGACAGTTTGTTATTGTACTATCCTTTAAAACTACACTGACAGACATGAGTATCTCAGTAAAGCACATTTATCTAGAGAATACATGTGATTTATCTAGCTTTGTTGTTATGTGGCACTAAAAAGTCATATTAGACACTGCATTCTGTTCTGTTGCTCACTGTCAACATCCAAATGGTAATATAACTGATGATCAAACTGATTATAGAATGCAGTGGACTAAAGCCTGTTATTTCGATCAGCTCTGCACATCTGCCATAGCAACCTTGATAATCTCTGCATATGTTACCTTGGAGATTCACATCTGCACACATCTGTTATTGTAGTATGAGCTATTTTTAGCCACTAACATAAACAAAAAATTTTAAATTAAAACTTGTATTCTTGGACAGAATAAGCTGCAAATTGGACCAGACATTATGCTGATATGGTTATAGAAGACTTAGCAATATCTAGTCAGAAAAAAAAATGACAAAGGAGAAAGTTCAGGGGTCACCTAGACCACTTAAAAGTGCCTTTAAATACACTAAATGGTTTTCAAACCATCTAGATCAGAAATGCGCACATAGTCCATGAAATGCAGATACTTACTTTGAAGGGAGTGTGAATTAATGCGTCAAACAAGTGTGAAATAGATAATCAAAGTTTTAATCAAAAGCAATTTGTCAAAATTAAATCATATTGTGACTAATAAGCTATCAAACGCCACATCCAAATCATAACACGCTTTTATCTGAGTCTTAATAAAGATAAATTGGAGCTGTTTAATACTGAGATAAAAGCTTAATAGAGAAGCGTGAACTTGGTTTGCACTAGAAGTGTAATCTCTAGAGGTCATAAGAGTTCATCCCAGAGGGTGTGTGTGTGTGTGTGTGTGTGTGTGTGTGTGTGTGTGTGTGTGTGTGTTTGGGCCTGTGCGTGTGAGTGAGTCCTGTCCTGTGACATCTTATTGAGGTTTGTTAGACATGTTTTATGTCATAAACAGAAAGATAGAAATGAAAAAGGCAGAGTGTGAGTTTATTTGCATGCGCTGTATAGGTTTATTTATAGGAAAGTTTGTTTCTGCCTCAGAATAAGAAAAATATTAAAAGGTAATTCAGTTTAGATTTCACAGTTCTAGCTTTCTCTGATATGAAAACTCAGAAACTCTCAATTCAGAGAAAAGTCAAGAATTAGCTCAAATCAGCACAGAACAGTTTGCACAGCAATTTGTGCAACAGGTCGGTTTATTCATCATACTTTACTGCAATTTGCTATACTATTTTTAAAAGTGTAGATTGCCAATATACAAGCTAATTGTTAGTTAAACTACAGTTAACCTACTATTTTGATAAAGTAATTTGCTACATTACGAGCTACAAACATAAAACAGCTAACCACATTGAAGATCAAATATAACGTTATAAATAAATATAACTATTCAATTAAATAAATGATACGAGTGAAAAGATGTAGACCAGGGACTTGGCTCCATCTGTTAATTGAATTTAAATACACATGGCACAGAGGTAGACCAGTGAAGAAAGCTACTGGCTAAACTGGATTTCAGCATTGTTTTCCTTAGCGGCTGTGCTTAAATTAGCATGCTAAACTGTTTGCATAGTAAAACCTGGCAGGGCATTTTCTTAAAGCACTTCTGCCATGCTGTGAAGTCTTTAGTTTCACAGCTCTATATTGTGCCATAACGCTGACATTTTTGAGTGTTTTTTTTTTTTTGGTCCTATAAGAGCTACATCTATAAAATGCTTCAGAAATGTCTTGAAACCCCTACGTTGTGTTCAATTCCATTCATCTGAACGCCATCCAGCTATTTTTGATCAGACCTTAAGACCTTAAGGAACCTGTCTAATCGGGGGCAGGTGAACCAGACACCAACCCAATGTCTAAGGCTTCTATAAAACATCTCTATTTAAAAAAAAAAAATGTAATACTGACCATCTCTAAAATACATATAATGCAAGAGAAGAGGCGAGGAAACAGAGAGAGACAGAAAAGGGCAGACAGTCCCTGTGGAAGATTATGTGAGCTTTACAGTTAAATAAAGCGTGTCTTGAGGGAAAAGGAGTGATATCAGAGGAAGAAGCCATGTGTCAACAAAAAGACAGCTGGCCTCCCAGATAACTATAGTCCTTTCCAGAGCCCCTACCTATATGAGAGAATACTCAAAATGATAAATGCAGTGATATTCATATATTACATGCCGCAGTCACAGCATCTGTGACATATAATAATGCATTTTTTATTTTTATTTTTTTATAATCTATATAAAATGGAATTCAAAAGGGCAGGGCATCTTTTAAATCCACTAGAAATACACAAAGTAAGTTTTATATGCCTTATTGTTCCCATCTGCAAAGTGAGGTGGATTTTAAACACAGTTTGAAACATGACATTGTGATCCAATGTTTTATGCATCAATGATTTATACGGCTTGTACACATTTAATATCTTTACTAATGACACAGACTCAGCAGTCATTGTATTCTATTCTCTAGTTCATTCTGAATCTTCATTGGCCCCTCTGGTGCTTCAGAGCTTGTTACACTAATGAGAATACATCCCTGGACCAGCGCTTACTTACTTGTAGAGTTATTTCATGTCTCTTCGCATGAACAGTTTTATTAATTATTCACTGGTATTAATGAAGAGTCAATACTGTAATTAGGTTTGAACCTCCTCTGTAGTCTCCATTTACTTGAATTGATTAAAACTGTGTCCTCCTAATGCTGTGGCAGACTGACTGTGGGAAACTGTGATTTAAAGTTGTTATATTAATGTATATGTATTTATAAAGCCATTTGTAATGTCATTAAAGTCCCTATTGGTGTAATGTCCCAATCATTTTGCCTATATAGTATAATTTGAAAAATGATTGTCTGCACAATGGAAGTTAGCCAAACTATTGGTTACCAACATTTTTTTAAATATCTTCTTTTGTGTTCCACAGAAAGAATAAAAATTGTCATACAGGTTTGAAATAACATCAGGGAGAGTAAATAATGACAGAATATTACATAACTTGCTGTCAGCTGGTTTTCAGACAAAACTCTTCTGACTGGTTTTGGATACTAAACAAAACGGATATACTCAGAAGGGATCTGATAAAGAGACTGAATCCATTTTTCTTGGTGTCGAGACGTGATCTTAAATTTTTTGCCGTATGTTGGCACGCTTTAACTTTTGTTGACAGAATCGAACATTTGTAGACATGATGTCAGGGTTTTTATTTTATTATTATTATTATTTTAGCTGTGGAAGGAGACTTTTTACACCATGTTATGTCATCATCTCTCTGGAGCGCTGTGGCAGTGATGAATGGCTAATCACAGAGGTAATGATGGGTAAACACAGCTCCCCTTCTCTCTATCTCTGATATCAAAAACTCGCACTGTTGGCTAAACATGTGTTCTGTGGCCAGTCAACCTCTAAATGGCTTGGCTGTATAAACAGAACCTTCAGAGAAACCTGTAATGCATCGTATTATGGTGGTTAATCAGCGAGTTACATCGTTGTACGGGAAAAGCACCCCAGCTCAGTTCAGTTCTCTTCCAATAGTGTCTGTGCAGTCAAGTCAACAATGTTGCTAGACCGTGACAACCTGTGACTATCCACAAATAATTATTCTCTGATCGCTTGGAAGTCTAAAATGCAGCACAGGTCAATCCGATCTTATGTTGTTGATGTCAAAGGCCGTACATTCTGAACTTAACACATTCTAAACAGTTAAACATGAACAGGTTGCATGTTTCAACAGACATCAACATGAACAGGTTGCATGTGGGAATGTGTTGGGTCACCTTTGAAAAAAATTAGTAGAAAATTAAAATGTGAAGTCAAAATATCCGTCCAACCACAATGAGTACTGATTATTTTATTGGCGTTCCTCTGACGTTATCAGCAGGATTTAAACTTGGGCTACAGTAATGTACATATTCTTTCTCAGATGTGCTTAGTCTAACACCTTTGTACTTAGCAACAGGACTTTTTTTCCCTGCGCATAAAAACCTGTGTATCTGACCCATGGAAATCACCATATGGACAGTCAAAATTGTATTCTAGGCTGTAACTATATGCAGTCTTCCAGAAAATAGTCATTTCTTGGGCCAAATGACTTATTTCTCATGAATTGGCCTTTGCACCCATGTAATGATTCTGGAATACAACACAAATACATGTACAGTAAATGTACACGGTTAAGCAACACCACTCTACAATATTTAGCAATGATCAACGACCTCAAATGGCATAAACGTTTCACTACACCTTTTTATTTATTTATTTAGTTTAATGTACTTTTTCTTATTTAAAGGTGTAAATTACCATATTATTCCTTGGCAGATGTTCAACTATTGTGACTTTCAGTTGATGAGCAGATAAGACACAAACAGATGTCAAAAGCGTCGTAGGCGATGATAGACAAGGATGTGTCAAAGGAAAGTTTCATTTATGAATACATTGTTATTTCTTAATAACATAAACAAAACAAAAATTGTAAATCCAAATCTAAATGCGTAAATTAACTAATCTCACCCAGTATCTCTGCTGAAATGTAGTGAATCACCAATGTCACTTTCTGTTTTCCCCTCAGACGATGAGTGGCCGTTTTTTCCCTCATCATGCTATCAAAACTGATGCAGTTCTCAGCCTGGACGAGGACTCGGTTCTGTCCACCAACGAGGTGAGAGATCACACATTCATTCATCATATAATTCATGTTATGTGAATGGTTTGGAATCTCATATGACAGGCTATAATGGTTCTGTCGTTCAAAATCTGAATTCTTTGCTAAGGGAAAAAAATTGTATTATATTGAAATGTATTATTACATTTCTAATTATAACCAAACAAATTATCATTGATAAATAGCACTTATCACATTTGTGTCGTGTCCTGACAACTCTCTTGAGAGTTTAGCATGTTAATATATGACAATGTTAATTTGTTTGGTCTTGACGGAATAGGTTTGCTATGCTGCTGCGGCAGAGCAAGTACCGAGCTTTGCTACTGTAAATACATCCACAGACATGCTGCTGTGAGCATGTAGGAAAAACTGCTACTGCTGCACATACAATATATATTACATAAATGAAATTACCCCAAAGTAGATCTAAACAGGTGGAGCTGGGGAGGGAGCAGGGTCTCTGAAGCACACTGTGACTGCTACAGTAAGCACTAGCCAAGCTTTTGAATGTTGAGCAGCTCATTGGCTGCTGATATGAAAAGAAACCAATCCGCTGTGCCAGGTGAATTATGATGTCATTATTTCAGATTGAGTTAGAACTTCTAACTCACTCAGATTTCTAGAGTTTCATGAGATAACTTTGGATGAAGTATAAAGAAAACATGCTAACTTACTTCAGTTGAGTTTTAGCAATGATGTTAAGCCTGATGCTTATATTTTAGCACACAAACAAGCAAACAAGCTTTCACGCTCTTAACCTACTTTCTTTGTCCTGTCCTTTTTTTTACCTCATTATGTTGTCTCTTTTATTCAGTGGTATTTGTGATGCTGCATGTATTGTCAATTTCCGGCTTATTTTGTGTTTGTTCTGCACTTTGTTAATGTCAATTCTCTGTCTTCATTTTCCCTGAGAGAAGAGATGATATTTGCACACTACAGCATCAGCAGCCTGCTGGGCTCATGTTTTATTGCTAGACAAAGAGAAAGAGATTGAAAGAGAAAAAAGATCATCTCTAATCAGATGTCCAAATTAACAAACAAAAAATGTTGATCTTTGTAATTTTTTTTTTGTCCTGGTACATTATTGACTATTATTAATTGCATTGATGCTCTCATTGGCTGCTCTGTATTTTAAATTTGCTTCTGTTTATTCCTACGCACCTGCTTGTAGGAGTTTTGATGGGATTTCATTTATATTTTGAATTTCTGACTTACAAAATGGCATCAAGAGCATCTCAAGACACAACTGACTGCACTAAATACTTTATACATTTAATTAAGTTTTAAATGTACAGTCTCTTTTACCATTGACCTTGGAAGTACTTTTCCATATTTTTGTATAAAAAGATAAATAAATTAAAGTTGCCTTGATGAGTATAATGATATGACAGAAACAGACAAACATTTTATAATTATTATTAATAGTAGTATATTTTACCTATTATTATTATTAATAATAATTATATATTTGCAATCATTATTTTTTTAAGTTTTTTTTTTTTTTTCAGGCATCCTATTTAAAGAATCAAATACAAATACAAATGTAAAAATTCAATAAAAATCACAAATATACAAATACAATATAGTCAAAACCTTTGATGTTATTAATAATGATGATTTATAAGGTGTTTCTTGAATATTTAAATTAGATTGTGCCATAAAGCTCAATGGCAGAGCAGCAACTCCAAAAAAATACTTGGGGACACTTAAGGGTTCTGAGGCCCTCTGTCAGCCATGATAGGGGACTGGAGCCTTCCCTGAGCTTATCTGAGGATCTGGAGCCCTCCTTGGGCTTTACAGGAGATCAGGAGCCCTTCCTGGGCCAAACAGGGGATCAGGTGGCCTTACTAAGCCAATAGGGAATCAGGAGCCCTCCCTGGGGTTAACTGGGGGATCTGGAGCCCTCCCTGGACTTAATTGGGGTTCTGTAGCCCTCCATGGGCTTAAAGGGGGATCTGGAGCCCTCCATGGGCTATATTCATGAACAAGAGCCCTCCGTGGGCTATACTCAGAGGCTGGTGCCGACACTGGAGCGGGCTCTGGAAGGCTTGACCTAATATTTTTTTTTTTTTTTTACAGACACGACATTCAGGACGAAGTTCAGGACATTATTTAATTAAGGAAGTTTGTAGATCAGGCACCAGGCAAATTTCATTAATGCTAATGTAAATACATAGTAAACAGAACAGTTCTATAATTTTCATTTAACCTTAACAATGAAATTCTTGCCACATAATCCTTTTTGGCCCTTAGATATCTACATTTAGCCTACTGTATAGGCAAATCATTTGTTGGTACAGTAATATGAACTGTATCAGGCATTTTTTGTGAAGAAGCATAATCTAATGAACCTAATTAGTTGTGCTTGCACAGAAAAGATATCAATGACTTCATTTCAATGTTGAGGACTCAACACTGCACCTGCTAAACTATATTGCAATGGTTAGTGAATAAGTTGCAGGTGTTTTCGCTAACTTACTGTACCACCCTCTAAAATGGCACAACTGTTAAGTAAACTACCTCCTTAGAATTTTAGATGGATTTTAAATGATTATAAAGGTGTAGTTAACAACTATCATTCCTCAAGCTGTGATATGCAAATCTCTGTGGCTGCAGTGCCAATTCAAACTGCACCATCTGGCAAAGATGTTTCAGGCAATGTGAAGAATTCTTTATTCTCTAAACAGACAGGGTGCTGTGATGATTAGGGTGTTATAGGTCTAAGTTTGATTTACAGGGTTGAGAGTGTTAAAAACAAAAGAAACAGATTCTCAGCAGCTTTCCTGGCAAGAGTCTATGATAATATGAAGCTTGTTGGTAAATTCCTAGGCAGGGGATGAAGAAAAAGTGTGGGAATTAATTTTGTTGTGGAATGTATTGTTAACTTCATTGCAGTCAGATCTTGAAAGATTTTGTGATCTTCTTTGATAGTCCCAGCTTTGAAAAGCAGTAGAAGTTGGCGAAACCAATTTAATTCCATAGACTGATCGCTTACATTTGTCTGACACTGACGTAATTCCATGATGAAGGTTTAGGAAAGAAAGATATTTTCTACAAGGCAGGTAAAATTAGATGCTTAATGCTTAAAAAATAGATATCATGTTGGTGTATTGTCAATGTGTAAAAACATAAGATGGTTTCTTCAAATTTAATGTTTAATTCGGTGTTGCATGACATTCTTTTTGTAATCATCTGTGAAATTTACAAGCATTTTTAAAGTGCACTGGCTGTACTGCAATGTGAGTCATAATACTTCAGAATAATATTTCAAGTTTCACAAGCAGTGAGAATGCGTCCAATCAGATGGCTGGAAAGCTACTAATTTCTCAAGTTCATTACGTATGGTGAAGCTCAGTGTGTGTTTGGAACCTGCCATTTATAATTCATCATACTAATGTTTTATTAACTGCACCCAGTACATCTTTACTTCTGCCTGGCCAGAATATGCACTTAACTTTTATAGCAATACAAGATTGCAGAACCCGTATTACAAAAGTTTAATGAGTCTCAGTTTCGGTGAGGAAGCTCTTGTGGCTTTAAACAAATCCAGCAACATTTAGAGTGAAGCTTTCGCTCATTCCACATAGTGATCTGCCCTAGTAATTGCCCTTTAAGCATTTGAGAGGGTTTTAATTGAAAAGTGCTGAGAATGTGAGAATATGTTAGTGGTTTTTATTATTTTTTAAGACTGTGTGGCATTATGCCTCCATAGAAATTGATAATTGCATTGTTTTGGCACATTAACTGGCTTATTAAAATGGGAAATATAATATAGGGGTTGAGGTTTTTATTTTTTGTGCGACAAGCATCATTAGACTGTAGGCACGTGTGTTGCATAACAGCAGCACAGCAAAGCCCATGGGTTATGATGTCTATGATGCAGTTAATAGCCTGAAGAATTGACCACAAAGAGTAATAATCGTTATAGTACAATGACAGAGTAATATAAATTACCGCATTAACCTAGTGTTTGTGCATGTTTCTGCAGGTGAATTTGTGTCTCCACCTATCATGTATCTGTTTTCCCATGTATCTTTATTGCACATGTGACCCTATGAATGTGTGCTTGCCAAGGAGGTTAGCATTCGTATTCAACTCAATGGCAGTTGCTTGGCTGGTGCATGATCCCCACAATGCAATTCTGTCATTTTTGCTTATGGATAGCTTTTGTATATTTTTTTTTAACCAATCATCTGTCACATAAATATAATGTGGCTAATCTCTCTAAGGATCTCTCTTATTTATTTATTTTATTTTATTTTATATTTTGTGTATGAAGTATACTTTGACTTTGTACTCAGATCTTTTTTTTTTTTTTTGCAGCTGGCTGCAAGCTAGCATTCAGATCTGCCCTTATTCAATCAACAGTCGATGGATTGTAGCCCCTTGCTTCTTCCATTTTATCGCACCTTTAACTCCATTAATCTATGAGTAGCTTGTGTCATAGAAAGCTATAGTTTCATAGTTCCAAAAAATCTAAAATGTTCCATTGTTTGGATATTTTACTATAATCTCAAAAGTATGTACCTTCTCAACACTGTCAAAATGCATAATTTTAATGCTTAAAATTATGTAAATATGGATGCATCAGACAGCTGCCTTTGATTATACAAAACATTCTAGTTTTGTTGCATCATATTATATTTCCAGCCTGGAGGTCAGAGTGTGTCTTTTTGTTGTTGTTGTTTTTTTTTTTTTTGCATGTCTCTTCATTAGAAATGCATATGAACTGAACATTATCACAACATACTGAGAATTTCAGGGATTTTGTATTTGGTCATGCAAATTTTCAGCGATGACCAACAGAAAACTACGGCACTTGCTTGGTTTGAAAGCAGCTTCTGTGTGAGTACTTCCTGTTTCTCTTCAGTATTGAAAATTGGCCAAAAAGGAGGGTGCCCTTTCATTTTGCAATTATGACCTATGAGAACACCAAACACTTCAGAGTCTCCTTTTAACATATTGGTAAGTTAAATACGAGCAAGACATTTAGGTAAACTCATTTGTTAGCCATGATCTTAAAGTTCTGTTCATCTCAGACCAAGCATTCGTGACTCCAGCTGCCATTCATCTTTACCACTCACTCAGATCTATAATCAAGGTCTGGTACACATAATGAATGGAGAGAATTTCAGTGTGTCACCCACAATGCATTGCTGGAGTGATGCGCCTTAAAGCCATAATTCCTTAAGGCCACGTTATTTGCATGATATCATAAATCTGGCACTGAGTCTGCTGCTATTGCAGCAATTAATCTATTGTAACATTAAAGGAGAGACGTTTGCAACCTTTTCCTCAGATTTGAGGGTTCATTTTTTAATATATATGCACGTTAACGTTGATAGAGCAAAAACTGCTCTCATCCCCTGCATGCAGACGAGTCAGTTGTGTTGACGCTGAAGCATGCCTGAAGGCATTAGAAATCCAAGGCTAAATAAAGAGCCGAGTTAGAAAAGGCTTGTTCTCTTTTAGCTCTCATTGGCTCCTTTGATAAGTTATCTCACTGAAAGTGAGCCCATGTCAGTTCTTTTAACAGACTATCAAGAGAGCTAATGTTGCTTTTGTTAATTCCACTTCTTTAATCTCTTCTGATGAGTTTCTTAAGCAGGGTGTTCGCTTTGGTTTTATCTGAAGTCTGTAGAGATAATAAAAATGAACACAATGTCTTTGTTCTTAAAGGAATAGTTTGACCAAAAAAAATTAAAACAGTTATTTAATCAAAATTGTGCACTTCTATCTTCACTGGGTTTGCAGGTGGATTTCGCCTTCATTGTTTGGCAGAGTTTTCCAGATCGGATCGTAGGCTACCCAGCACGCAGCCATTATTGGGACAGTGGGAAGGGGAGGTGGGGTTATACCTCTAAATGGACCAATGAATACTCCATGGTGCTCACAGGAGCCGCGTTCTACCACAGGTAATCTCCAGACAACACAATACAATACAAAACTGACCTAAAGTGCATTTGTTTTTGTTCTGTCACAGTTTTTCTATTCTATTCTGCCTTTTTTATTCTTCTTTTTTTTGTAACAAAACATAAAAAGTAGTTTGCTGGCAAAAAATTAGCGTGTGCTAATAGTAAGCATTAAATTATGTACCTACCTAGCCACAGGGTGGAAGCATATCTGTAGTGCTTAATAGCTAAGATTTTTCTTTAAATGAAATACAAAGCCAATGAGAATTTGCAGCATGCTTCAGAAACCCTCCACCTTCCCCAGCTCCACCTGATATGGGATGATTTCATGTATTTTATATATGGAGGTAATTTCATGTACTGTATGTTACAGTGCTTAAAGAACCATGTCTGTGAATGTATTGGAAGTAGAAAATCTCTGTACTTGCTTTGCAGCATAGCAGTTATTTTCCGCCAAGACCAAACACATTAACATCGCCATGTATGTTACCATGCTAAATACTCAGAGAGTTGTCATGCCATAAATAATTCAAACAGTAAAATTGCAGTAAAGCCACCTTTCCACCGTCTCTGACATCTGCATAGGTTTGTTGCATTACACCTTTTTAATGGCAGTCACACAGAACTTGATCGTGAAGCCTTGCACTTATTTATAGTAAAAACATACGTATGAATATATCCCCACGAAACAGATGGCTGCCAATATGTCTGAAATAAAAGAATAGTATGTTATTTAAGGGTAATATAAATAGTTATGCAATTATAAAATAATAATTTTGGTTGTAATTATTCATTAACTGCCCATTTTACAAAAATAGTGTTTGAAGAATAACATTTTAGTGCAGAAATCTTTAATTGAATTTAAAAATGAGAATACTCATTTGGCTAAAAGCATGGCAAAATATGTTGTAATTTTACAAGACTATAATAAGACAATACATAATTTGTCTTTTTTTTTAAGTAATATGGTGTAGTTTTAATGTCCTAATGAATGCAAATGTACATATACTTTCACCTTGTAAAGTATATTCCAGGAAGGAATTAAAGAAATGCTTCATTTTTTCAAATTCTTTGAGAGACCCAGGAACAATTGTGGATTAAAAATCTATAGTCAGTTTCCCATAACTAATACAACCTGATTTGCTGTGTTTACTAATCTTATACAAAAATTAGAAAAATACCTTGCAGAGATTTCTGAGCAAGAGATGTAAAGCTAAATTTCTACAAATTTGTTCCAATGAAAAAAACAAACTTGTATAGTATTTGTGTGAATTTTTCTTTTAAGTCATTCTTAATCATTTGTTATTAACAGGCATGCTAATAAGCAACTAGTAAATATTGAGAATTGGTCCCTACAGTAAAGTGATACCCAAATGATAAATCAGGAATCATCAAGCTCCACGTAAAGCTAGAATGAGTTAAATGTTTTCTCTTAAATCAAGCACACAAATATTTCTTAGTCGTCTCTCTTTATTGATCTCAATGTGAATTAATCATACTCCCACTCCCAGTTTTTGCTCATTAAAAAAAAAGTTGGTAAACAATTACTTAGTATTGTATTTTTATTTTTGAAAGATAGTTTGAAAGAAAAAAAGAAAGACATCTAAATTTGGCCAAGAGGCTGGCTGGTACGAGGTCAGTGTCAGGTGCTTGTAAAAGCCGAATGTGAGACCTGCTGTGATAGAGATCGTTCAGAGACAGGCTGATATTAAAGCAGGTAAGGTAATAAATGTTCAGTCTGACAGCTTCACTGGCCATATTTTAACCATAAATGGCACAGGTGAGATAGAGTTCACAGTTTGTTTTAGCTGAAGGACTCTGAACTCATCACTCACAACAGAGCCGCACACACACACACACACACACACACACACACACAGACCTTCAGACTGACACATCACACACCTGACACTCAGATTAACCGCTTTGCTACTGGTCAGCGAGCCGACACCACCTGCAAAGTGACCCCAGCTTAAAGTGTCCTGGAGAAAAAGACATAAATAAACGTCTGAAAAGAGATAAACCTCCTGCAGAGCTGAGAGGAATGCTCTGACGGCTGTCCCTCAAAGAGAGAGGAGGGAGAACTGAGAATGACAGAAAAGACGTCTGCCTGCAGGAAAGGAGATTCAGTTTAATAAGGACAGCGAGAGAGAGAGAGTAGGTGTCACTCACAGAAATTAAAACATCTGTCTTTTTGAGGTTCTCACAGCAAAGTAGCTCTGTCTGTGCTGGGTATCATGACTATACTTTGAATCCCTCCCAGATGAACATTTTATTACTCATAGATTGCTCTTAATGGAGCACTCATTTAAGTTGTCTCCAAATTTTCTCCTAAAAGAATATATTAAAAAATATGAGGTACTTAGAATGTTGTTAAAGGGATAGTTCACCCAAAAAAATAAGATTCTGTAATCATTTACTCACCATCATGTTGTTCCAAAACTTTCTTCTATGGAATAAAAAAGAAGATGCTTTGAAGAATGCTGTCAAACAAACTGTTTGGTTTCCATTTACTTCCATATAAAATATGGAAAATATATATAAATACACTTGAAGTCAGTGGGAACTGAAACTGCTTGTTTAAATGCTCTTAAAAATAACTTATTTTGTGGTAGAACAAAGAAATGCACACAGGTTTGGAGCGACATGAGGCTGTGTAGGGTGACTATCCATGTATTACGCTATAAAACTGAAATAAATAAATAATGAAGCCATTTGTAATGATGAGACAGAGACATTCGGATCCATGTGCAGAACTTTAATGATGAGAATGGTCAGACAGGCAATGATCAGTAACGGCGTCAGGTATGTAGGGATAATCAGAATCGATAACAGGAACAAGCAGATGTCGGGAGCAGGAAGCAGAGTCGGTATAAACAATCCAAAGGTCAGGTACAGAAGGAAAACACAAGGAAAAACGCTCGGAAATGTCAGACTGGCTAAACAAGACTTCGCAGTGAGTGTGCTGCTTATATGTGTGTGTGTAAATGAGGTGCAGGTGTGGCAAGGAAATTGGCTGATGAATGAGGTGCAGGTGTGGCAGGGTGATTGTGATGCAGTGACTTATGGGTAATGTAGTTTGGGTGTGGTGCAACAGTATGAGAGGTGCTAGTGTCCAAGTGACATCTGGTGGTTGATGGGTGGAATGGTCCTGAGTGGAGTGCCCTCTACTGAAGCTCATGGGCACTCCATCTAATGATCGTGACACCATTAATGTTGTGCGAGAAAAAAATTAATAATGATGAAATAAATATGTGAGATAAATACAATATGTTAAGTTGACATCTTTTTTCTGCCCATGCATTACACATAAATATAAAGAAAAATAATAATAAAGCTGGGACTGTCAATAGATCAGTCAATTACTCCAAACCCATAAGACTTTTATTCAGCTTCAAAATACAAATTCATATATTTTCAATGAAGCCTAGAGATGTCTGTCCCTCTTTTGAAAGCCTATTTCAACTTTTAAAAAGTTCAGAAGATGCCATTTGAATTGAGTCTTCTGAGGAAATTTGATGGCTTTATACAATGAACAGTTTTAATTCAGGCTTTTATTCACATATCAACATCGATGAATGTGCATCCAACATATCAAGTCTCTTCAGAAAACTTGAAAAAAGCTTGAAGGATTTTGTGGAATGGACTTTCAAAAGAGTACAGAAAGTACAGAACTATCTCGGGTTTTATTGAAAATATCTTCATTTGTGTTTTGAAGATGAACAAAAGTCATGGATTTGGAACAACATGAGGATGAGAAATTGATGTTTTCATTTTTGGATGAACCGTCCCTTTAATGGCAGGGTTGCTGAGCAGCATTCAAAATAAAACAGTAAAAAAAATCGGTCAGTTTTACTTCGCTTCAGGCAAAATGACTTTTTTTAAAGTCTAAAAAAATCTTAATTCATTTCATTTCATTTGTTTTGTTTTTTGTTGATTTTCTTGGTCAGGTATTATCATCACCTGTACACATACTACCTGCCAATATCTCTGCTGTCAGTGGTGGACCAGCTGGCCAACTGTGAGGACATCCTCATGAATTTCCTAATCTCTGCAGTAACCAAACTCCCGCCAATCAAAGTCACACAGAAAAAACAGTACAAGGAGACCATGATGCAGCAGGTATGGGTCTCTGTGTGTATGGGTTGTTATTAGATGAGTGTGTGTGTGTGTGTGTGTGTGTGTGTGTGTGTGTGTGTGTGTGTGTGTGTGTGTGTGTGTGTGTGTGCATCCAGGGTGATGCCGTTTTGGGGTCAGAAGCGTCTGTGTAGTGTGTGATGGATGGATGGCCCCAGGGCTGTGAGTGTGCGCGGATCTGATTCAGCAGTATTGGTCTGTTTGATGAATGTCTTCATGGTAAGGCAAGATTAATGATTGACAGCAAGGTTGCAGTACTATTCTTCTTTCTGTCTGTCTTGTTTCTCTCCATTTTCACTCTCCTTCTCTCTCAATACTTTATTCTTACATTCTCTCTATCTCTTTATTTTTATTTGAAGTAAAACCATGGCTAATTTTCGTAAGGGAAGCTAACTATTCCAACAAGTACCTCAAAATGCAAAATTATTGTCACATTCTTATATTTAACATTGTCATCCTTATTGAGGCTGTTTTGTGGCAAAAATGTACTACTCTGATTTAAAACAAAATAAGCTGTTACCCCCCATAAATAGTGTAGGTACAGAGTAGTTAGCTATTTTTTGTTATTACCTCGTAGCATAGGCCAGCCTACTAGACATCGTCACTGTAGTTTGAAGTTTGGGAGGATATAGTTTCAAAGGTTTAGGAATGTTTACTGATTTACTGTATATTTCCTTAAAATGTACTTGAACTTAAAAATAAACATTCATGTTACACAGGTAACAGCTTTTTTATGGTTTAGTTTAATTAAAAGTTGAAAATTATTTTTTATTTTTTTGTAAACGACACTGTAACGACATTCCAAAATATGTTTCATATACAAAATATATTTTTGCGTGTTCCACTGCATGTCCAAAGGATTGGATGCATGTGGGTCTCTATTAGCAGATCGTAAGCTTCTTTAACAAGGAGCTAGACAGCTTTCCACAGTGTTTCTCATGAATGTAAGGCCAGAACTGTCATCTGTTCTCTGAGTCGTGAAATGAACACTCTGTGTTTGTTTGTCAGTGTCTTCTAAAGTGCTGCCCAATTCCAGCAACATGTTCCTGCTTTCTTTTATAATCTGCTTGGTGAACCATACACAGACCTCTCTATCTCTCTCTCTCTCAGGGCTCGAAGGCATCTCGATGGGCCGACCCAGATCACTTTGCACAGCGTCAGTCCTGCATGAACTCTTTCACACGTTGGTTTGGCTTCATGCCTCTCCTTCACTCTCAGTTGCGTCTGGACCCCGTCCTCTTCAAAGACCAGGTCTCTATCTTACGCAAGAAATACAGAGACATTGAGAGGTTGTGAGGGGCAAATCCCTCCAACACCCCGCTGAACTCCTCAGAACATCCCCAAACAGACCTTCAGTGTTCAGTTTGCCTGGACTCAAATACAATATGTTCCATCTACAGAAGAAAAAAAATATATATATAACAAAATATGCAACACTGAATGGTTTTATCTGCAGCTGAAGGTTTCGTGGCAAGCATTTGCTCAGAATAGGACTGATTTGCGTGTACAAATTTGTTGTTGTCATCGATGTTGTTGTCTGCGAGGGCCATAGCCACTGCACATGTATTAAAAAGAGGCAAAAGTGTCCTGTGAATGGATGAAAACAGCTCAACGAGTCACCTATGCCTGCAATATCTATTTTAATTTCAATTATTTTTTAAGAAATTCTTCTTTTTTTTAAAGAAGTTTAAAAGAAATAAAATCTATGAATGCAAAGTGGGTTTGCACCCTAAATATTAACTTTTGTATCATTTTATTGTGTGTTTGTCCTTTAATACACCATTTATCCAATATTAATAATATTTGTTCTTGATATTTTGAGAAAATCAGCAGTCAGATTCTGCAGTTCAGATTTAAAAGCTAGCATAGAACTGTTTAATAATTTGTGAGCAGGGTGTGAATTATGAGGGACAGGGGTGTTAATTAACCCCCTAGTTTGAACCCCCTTGAAGTTAAAACTAAAAGTTTTTACATAAACGTTGACAGTTCGGACATTTTGTGTGCATGTCTTTATGTTTGTACATTGTCATACATGCAATCAGGGCCGTGCACAGACCTTTTGAGGGGCATGTGCTGAAACTGAAAAAGGGCACCCCCTCCCTTTTTTATATCAAGATTATTTAATAAGCCTGCATAAAAGGAAGACATGGTCACATCTTCATGACAAATTCAGTTAACACAAAATAATAGTCTCAAAAGCTTTAGATTTATTCATGATTAATAACAACCATAATAATAATATTAGATAATTAGATAATATAAATAAACAGGGTTTTAAGGGCTTCTTTAAACCTAATTACAACAGCTCCTGTGTACTCCCTCTTTTTTTAAATTGCATTTATAGAGAAAAAAAATACTTGAATCATACATAAACATGTTAACCAAATAATTAGCTTATAAAACCAAACAGAAACCAAAATCTTTTTTTATTGAACTTTTTGCACTTTTTTATGAACTTTGCAAAGAAAAAAAATTATATATATTCTAATTTTTAGCTATTCTGTTTGGTTTTATAAGCTAATTTGTATTATTTGGTTAACATGATTATGAATGACATTGAGAAGAGGGGAAGGTGAGCAATGAGTCAAGTATTTTTGACAAACTTTTTTGAAATATAATTTAAGTAATTATGTCCAACTCAATTCCAGATTATAAGAAACTATAGCCATACCGTTACTATAACATATCCAACATGTATCCGCCTACCTGGCAAAAATTTGATACTGTGGTGGACCAGGGATGTTGGTCTCTTGAAGGTCTCTTATTCACTACACTTTCCCTAAAATAAGCCAGCAATGAAAAAATAAATAAAAACAGTGTGAAAAGTACAGTTGCAGTGAAAAGCATTTCTGAAGGATCACGTGACACTGAAGAGTACTGAACTTGAATGATGCTGAAAATTCAGCTTTGATCACAAAAATAAATTACATTTTAAAATATATTCAAATAGAAAACAGTTATTTAAAATTGTAAAAATATTACACAATATTACTGTTTTTGCTGTATTTTGGATCAAATAAATGAAGCCTTGGAATGAATCATTAATTACATTCTGCATGATAAAATATAAAGATTTCACAGTGATCTGTAAAAAAAAATTTAGTTACTACTACATTACTGTAGTAAAACAATGTTTTACTACATTTTATACATGTGAGGAAGAGCGGAGAGTATACCATAACATGATTAGCCTTAATGTTAATAAATTAAGTGTATCAGCAATCATAAATCAAAACAGAAATTTCTTAGAAATATATGTTATCTAGGTGAAGGGGATCACTCGTCGCTTTGTGTAAGTTCCAGTACGAAACACCGGGGGGCGCACCTGTTATGATTTTCCGATGGAAAAAACATTATATGTTGTTGTATTACTTATCAATATATCGTTTTTGACCAGCGAGCGAATGTGTGGAAATGTGATTTTCTTTTTTGGCCGTCACTAAAACGGCGACGGCGCCTGCCGCTGCCGGGATCACATTACATTTTCATCTAACGTTACAGGTTACAAACTAGATTTGTAGCTATATAGACGGAGCGCTCAGTTTTTCCTGTGGTAAAATCGCATTTTATAAAAGATGAAATGCTACTGTATGCACGGGCTATTTAAGTGTTGGCTATGTAGGCTATTGGATGCAAATGCTAGCCCTCTCTCTCTCAGGCGACGTCCCGCATGTCTCAGTCAGTGAGTCAGTCAGACATCAAATAAATAAAATATGAGCCTTTATAGACCTAGTGTTTAGTACTTATTCAAACAACAAGATATTTATTTACCCTTCGCAAAACTTTGTTCAGCTCAGCTGTTGTCTACTGTGCGGCTGCTGTGGAACTTCAGTTGATTCAATAGAGGGGGCGGAGTTATCAGCTTACTGACAACTTAAAAAGGGCACTTCGGAGTGTAAGGGCAAAAAGGGCATGTGTTCTGCACAGGTTGAGCCCTACCTGTGCACGTGCCTGCATGCAATCCTTTTGTAAATTAAGTCGTAGGCTTATATAGTACACCAGCCTATTTGAGGAGAAAACCACAGGCCTGTCCCAATGTGGAGCACTTTTTATGATGGATGGATGCATTTTTTTGACCTTTAAAATCTCGACCACCGTTATAAGCTTGGAAGAGCCAGGACATTTTTTATGTATATAACTCTGATTGCATTAGTCTGAAAGAAGAAAGTCATATACATCTCGGATGGCTTAAGGGTGAGTAAATCACGGGGTAATTAAAACTTTGATGAAAATTGGGTGACACCAAATGAATTATCATGCCCACGGCCAAATCATTCACTCACTGTTTAATCTAGCATTAACTTGTGAAGTTACGATTTAGTGTTTTGTTTCACTTAACCCTAAATGAATGTTTGCAAACATGTATTTTACCTGAAGTGTAATATACAGTAGTAACAAGCATCAATTTTCTAGCATCAATCATATCATACAGTATGTAAAAGTGGGCGTAATATGAAAGAATCATAATTTTTACAATTTACGTTACACAAATATATGGCAGAAACTAGATAAATTAATAAATAAAAAAAAATTGACGTTGGACCAAATTCCCAATCCACATGTAGACTGTGGAAGTTGGAAACTGATTGTTAATCCCAAATGAGTTTAACAACAGTAAAAATAGCTGTAGAGAAAAATTACATTTTTTGTTGAATTATTGGAATGTTGCTATATTATTTATATTCATTTTTAGGCTACACTGTCAAAATAAGTTCTTGCTTACAACAATCCCGAACTTCATCCAGTCACAGCTCTTGTCTTCTGAATTTATGCGGAAGTGATACTGGATCTGACCTCACCACGTCAACCCATAGCATCTGTATATCAGCATATTAGCCCTTTAACTGCCGCTCGACCAAATGGTTGAGCACATTTTGAGTCACTATATTTTATTGAGAGGAGTACCTAACTTAATTCAAGCTGATTGAGCCATCTCTACCATCTGGTAGAGGTATGTTAAGCCAAAAAAAATCAACAGCATTTGTCACAACACTTCTTCTTTGATGGATGTCAGAGAGAAAGAAATCACTCCTGCCATGTAAACTGTTTTTGGTGAAATTTTGCAAGGTAAGCATATTTTTTTGACATATTACACTGTAAGAGCCCTAACTTTACAAAATTATTTTACTTGGTGCCATGAAAAAACTTGAGTATGTTTTCAATAATTTTTAAAAAACGTGCTCAACCAAATGGTTGATTTGTCACTTTATGGTAAACGTAGAAAAAAAAAGCTAATGTTTTAAAAATTATGGGACGTGTTGGAAAAAAAATACATTGAGTGTGGTAACTAATGACATAAGGAGATAAGAAATGCAAACAAAAAATGCTTTTTTCTTGGTGGGGCAGTTAAAGGGTTAGCATGTTAGCAAGGCTGATGTAACTCACACACTCTCTCTTGACGTTTATGTCTCACAGGTAATGTCTTTATTAGAGTTGCAGCGATATGTGTGTATGTATTGACAGGCTTTGATATCTGTCTGAAGTCTAAACTCTTTCATCTTTATGACAAACAGACAGAACAAAAAAAAGAATGGCGATAGGTGGAGATCTGTCCTTTCACAGTACCTCCTTTCCAGTGCTCTCTCTCTCTCTCTCTCTCTCTCTCTCTCTCTCTCTCTCTCTCGTTAGTCTGTGTTCTCTTCTCATTTACCTCTTCCTGTCGGTTCTCATCAGGATGATGTCTTTACTCCACAACCACAAAGACTTGAGAAAACAATGCTTCTCTCACTGTAGATGATTCAAAGGCTGAAACGTACCTGGTCCAGCACACAATTCATGCCACTCCAAGTATTTGGGGCCATTAACACTGAATGTGTTTTTAAGTAAAAAAAATTTAGATGGAGGGCAGTGGAATAAAAAAATAATAATGATAAGTTCAACTTCTGTTAACCAGAATGCCATTCATGTGCAAGATGTTAGCGTAGCAGTCAAACATATCCATCTAGTGCATGAAAAATCTGCACAGTAAAACATAAAAATGGGGGTAAAGTCAGGAAAATCTAGTCTTTTTAGCGTAACCATTTTCAGCAGAATTAGCAGTAGAAGGGGACAAATTAAGATATGCAGCTTCTCAGAAAAGGATGACAGTATACTGTGATTTAGCAAGCTAATAGTTACCCGCATGATTAAATCGTCTGCGAAAAGTTGCATCTCTGAATTCATTCCCTTTAAAGTCTGCTACTATAGCCATCAAAACTCTACTTGTCTAACAAATCCACCACCTTTCAACAATACATGTCAAAGCAACTGCAGTCTATCCTCAAACCGCCTGCTGTGAGCTACATTTCTGTTATTGTCTGTTATTATCTGTAGATCTCTAGTTTTGTGAACACTATGAAACACTCAATATTTTGAGATATGTAGCCGAATTTGAGTTGTATATCTGAATCTAAATTTGAATTATTCATTTTTGGGGGAAGTTTGGAACAAACAAGATGCTGTTTATTGCAGATATAACTTCTGTTGTAGAAGCAATGGTCTATGGAAAAGCATTATTCAATGTATTAGCAGGCATTCAATAATGCATTAGAATATGTAGCAACACTTTAGTTGATGCTGGTTATGGCATTAACTAACATAGAGCAATACATTTGTTGCATTTTTTATTCATTTTGTCCCACTTTATATTAAGTGACTTTAAATATTATTCAATTCGTTGATTTTTAACATGAACAGAGTGATAAATGCTTCAGAATTATGTTTTATTTTTAGTGCATGTTGTTTGTGGTCAGGATATTCAAATGACACTCTCTGCAGATCATCATGCCAGGAGGACAGCACTAATGAATGTGTCTTTATGAGTGAGTCAACAAAGCAAAAAAGTTAACAAAGCAAAAATAAACATGTAAATGGCAGAACTTTGTCTAAAATGTAAGTCAACCATTATTTACTGTAATGTTGTATAAACATAAATATCACACTTGCGATCATGCTGCTATTCTTAATATCAGCATTCTTGCTCATGTGACACTGATTAATTGTTATGAATATATTGATATATTATGACGTTCTGCTCATGGACAAAATTGCGAGTATGCCTGGACACTACATACAGACACAACACCTTTCCCTCAGCTTTTGATGCAACTTCCTTTTTCTCTCTTTAGCAGAAACTAGTATTTCCTGGCAGCGGCATCCCAGGAACTTCCTCTTGCTGAACGACATCTGAATGAAAGGCGCCATCAGGGATAGCAGGGATGAAAGGGTGTGTGTATATGTGTGAGGCCTGTGAAAAGTCAATATCTACAGACATCAGAGAGTCCAGAGGTCTGCATGTGTGTGATATATCTCCCCTGCTCAATCCACACAGAACTGCGCATCGAAATCAGTTCAGTTCTCCACAGATCAAACAGTGCAGCATACTTACACATCTCCAGAGAACCCGCTTCTGCGGTTCAGTTTACTCCAGCGTCTCTCTCTTTTTCCCTCGACAAACACCTGTTCAGACGGCCGCCGTATCTCTGGAGACTCTAATCCGCTTCCCCAGTCCTCTCTTCCTTTCACCCTCCATCCATTTATCTCTCTGGCTTGCTTTCTCCGCCTGCTTTTAGTTCAGAAGAATAAGATTTGACGCAATCCAATTGAGTTCAGCTCCATCCAAGGATGTTGGCAGCATCAGTTAGTTCTCTTTTCAATGGCGAGCGTCATAAAGCCTGTTCCTCTCTTTTTCCCTCCCCAGGGTCTCATTCCCTGTTGCGCTATGGTGTTTGTCCACTGATGTGTACTGTATGTGTGGAAACCTAATTACAGAGTGTTTAAAATGCTGTGTCATAATGTGCCTAATGCCTCTGTACCATATAAAATGTAGGCAATATTAAAATCCTGGCTGGGACGTGTCCCGTATGAACAATGCATATGGTCACCCTAAGATAAGTACATTTTCTAAACAAAATATGAGTGCTACTTTCCCGGTTAAAACTCACTGCCAGTTGGAGTTATAAACACTGCCACAAGAAAAAAGGGCTAGATCCCATGTTTCTATGATATTCTACTACAGAGGTAAGATTGTGACTGCAAGGACTGCCTGTGATCTTACGGGGGGCGTCAGTACACTGCACCAGGGTGCAAGATCCTGTCTCTTGTTTCTATGAGATTCCCATGAAGAGATATGACTGGGGTCCCCAGTGGCATTTGTGGGCCACCATAGGATCTCAGTAGATTATCCAATGGAAGAAGTTGTGTCTCCCATGTCTTTATGATATTCTGGTGCAGAGATATTACTGAGGATCCCATGGGCTTCTGGGAGTCCTACATGGAACATTAATACACTGCACCACACTCTCAGAAAACTTTCCAAAATTGTACCTTTAGGGGTACAACAGTTTGTCACTGGGGCAATACCCTAAAATGGAGATTTACTCCTAAAGCAGTGGTACAGCCTACAGTACATGATAGGCATGCTAGTAAAGATCAAGGATTTCTGTATACCCACTTAAAAAAGTGTGAGGATATTTTATAACATCGTTTTGTGACAGAAGTTTCACATGGTCCATTCATGCCACACGGGTAGCCAATCCGTGAGTGTCATACCGCAAAATTGCATGAAGTTTTGTCAATGTTACTTCACAATATTGCTGTTTCAAACCATAAAGGCTAATATTACGCACCATGCACACTTTTTGGAAAAGTTATGCAGGTGAACGTCTTAAAAAGTAAAAACTGACGGCACTTTCGGAAGCTGCATTAGCGGCGCATATTCTCTCAGAGATTGAAGAGACTAATCTACTTCAACATATACAGTATGCTAATAACGGCATATAACTGTCTTGAATTATTTCCTTAATATTTATCTGGCCTTAATCTGCCCTCTACATACAGAAAAATATTAGCAATGTGACCCTTAGCATAGTGAGGACGCAGCATAACCCGACTGGAGCTGTGACATATCCTGTGGCTCCCTCTAGTGGACTGCAATCGTCCTTTAGAGGGGGGCAATTTTGCTCAGCCAATGCAAGTTTATGTGAATTTTTTGATAATTATACACAAAAACTGTAAGTCTGATCAAGTAGAAAAGATAAAGAAACAAACTGAAACTATAAAGGTCAAAGTCTCTGCCGAGTTTGGTGGTTGTGGCATAAAAGTCCTAAGAGGAGATAGAGTTGGAAATTACTTGACTCAGAACAATAATACAGTGTTTAAATAGTATAAAAGTATGCTGGCTTTCTAAAGTAACTAATAACTTCACTAAAGTTAGTGTTGTGGATCAATGAATGTGGGTGAATTGGAAGAGAGATAACTGTGTGTGTCTGTGTACAACAGTAAACCAAATACAATGATAAGAGAGATGAGAACTCCTGACCAGCCTTGTGGACTGAAAGTCAAGGTGGGGAATTTAAAAACAGGCACTTAAAATATGCATTGAAAATTGCCAGCTGATAAAACATGGACCATATTCACATAACATCTAAGGATAATTGTAGCTGGCTAAGGTAAACGGTAGTAAATAAGTCCACTCTCCCCAGCTGTAAATGTCATTGGCTGTTAAAGTCTTGTGTTGCTTATAATAAATTGACATGTTAATTTCACACAAGCAGTCTTTCATAAAGCTCTTTATAATATTAATATCCGAGTACATTTTACTACCTTATGGGTACATATTACTACTCTATGGTACTAATATTTGTCTTAGAGAGGGTACAAAGAAGGTACAGAAGGAGTCCCTTTGGGGGCATTGCCCCAGTGACAAGCTGGTTTACCCCTAAAGCTACCAGGTTTGCAATTTTTTACTCCTTCTGACAGTGCATGACGCAAGAGCCCACCTCATGTCTCTATCATATTGTAATGCATATATATACCTGGGGTCCCCATTTGTATTTGAGGGCCATCAGTGGGCCTTAGTAAACTACACTGCCCCAAGTCCAAATAGTCCACTAAAATAACTGTATGGTTTCCTGGTGATGAGACATGCTTGGACCTTTCAAGGGTGCCAGATGTCCCACACAGGCCTCAGTGCCCACACTAAGTCGAAAGAGCCAACTCCGTGTGTTTTAAATATTGTGATGTGGGCCCACATGATTGCGGAATATGTTTCCCCAAAGAAAATAAGTCAGTCTCAAAGTCTCTTTGACTGGTGACATTTTGCCTTATGCATGAATGAGTCCACTGGGGCCCACATAGGGATTCTGTACACTTCATCCGAAAGGAACTGGAACTGGTCGCCATATCTGTGTGATATTCTTGTGCAGAGAAACCTTAATTCTAGTCTGAAGGCCTTGCTTAGCTGGTTGAGGTGTTTGATTAGGTTTGGAGTAAAACTCTGCAATGCAGTGATGATCCAGGAATAGTTTATGGACCCCCTTGTTATAGACACATGGGTCCTCAGTATACTGTACTATGGCAAGAGAGCCAACCAATGTCTTAAAGATTAAATGCAGAGATATGACTTGTGATTCAAGGGCCATTGGCAACCCACATGGGGTCTCAATACACTATCTCAAGTCTAAAGAGCCCATCCCTGTGTCTTAATAATATTGTGCAGCAGAAATGTGGCTGGGGCCGCTAGAACCTATTGGGGCCAACATGGAGCCTCAGTACTCAGTAAAGTCATAAGTATAATGAAGCGCTACTATTACTACTATTAATAAGATAAAAAAGAATAACAACATTTTACAAATGACAACTGAAAGAACTTGTATTTAATACTGTTTTAATGGTGCTTATATTAATATTCACATGACGTATTTCAATAAATTTGCATGTACTGGGGTTAGAATTAGTTCTGTTCTTTTGGTTCAAGAAAGGCACACAAATAGCTTTACAATTCACATTTTCTCTTTTACAACTAACAAATTGAGTTTAGCCTCTGAAATTACCATATTATTTGCAATATCTCTCATGTCTCAATTATGCTAAATTAGATTTTTGTCCACATTCATTGTTTTCAAAGACTAGAAATGAATCAACTTTATACGTGATGCGATTTTCAACAGCGTCGTGTGATTTGACTCTTAAGGGGTCTGAAAAGGAGAGATGTGATTCTTTCTGTTATTCATTTTTAGATGCCATTAATCATTCCGCTATAAACAGCTCAACTGTGTTACGCTTGCAGAGGTGGGAGAGAGCTTCCATACTTCAGATGAAATTTATTAAGGCTGATTTTCAGAAAGATGAGAGTGTCAGCAGGACTCTTTATCAATTTGATTAGATTATAATTGAAAATTAGTGCTGAATTCCCTCTCTTTCACTCATTATCCATAAACAGGAGCACGTAAAGTCAATGTTGAAAATGCCCTAGAATGTTACAGCTGCTTAAAACAACAAAAGAGGTGTGTTTTCTATAAAAAAAATTGTTTGATGAGGAAAATGACAGTTCTTATTGTATATTTAAACATTTACTTATACATTGTTTTTTTTATGGATAATTTTTGTTATTATTGCTACATCTATAAGTTTTATATGTTAATTATTTTACGTAGCTAACATGAACTAAGAATAAACAGTTTATTTATTGGCTAACTAATACTGCAACAACTGTATGCTCATTGATAGTTAATGTTACACACGTATACTCATGAGATCACGTTGCAGCATCATAAAATACATAATAGCAAATACCTGATTCTGAAGTTTCCCAGCTTCACTTGAACGCAGTATTATTATTTAGACAGTTTTTTAACAGTTATTTTAAAGCCAACCTTTAATACACTCATCAAGCCCTAGGAGGTTTAGTCAAGTGTAAATTTGTGCTTGCATGTAGTGTAGTTTCTTGACTTGATAATGGAAGCATGTCAAATACAGTCCCTGTTGAGTGTCTGGAATCTGTCAATTCCTAAAAGCTCCATCATGTCCATAAGTGAGGCACTTCAGCCCACGATGCCCCGGAGAGCTGTCCCAGCATGCAGTGTGTTCTACATGCTTTAGATGAAATGTGTCTGCGAAAAAACAGGTACTTTGGGTCAGTTCAACATGTTCACTCTTAATAAATCTTTTTCAAAGATTTTTGGAGCAAATATGGTCATAACAAACATTTTTGGTTGAGGGTATGCTATATGAGGGCCAAAGTTCTGCAGGATGTAGCTTCTTCTTGCCTCAAACACCCTTAACTCGAGGATTCAAGTAATCATTATGACCTTGAAAAGCTGGTTCATGGGACTTATTTAGGATTGGAGTTAAACTGTGCAGTATAATGGTCCTCTAAGTCTAGGATCAGGGTTGGACTACCCCGACATAGATCAGAGATTCTCACTGTGGCCCTAGAGCCTTTGCAACCCTGCTTCATGAAGCTTTGAAGCTTTTTAAAGTCTTTTGTTTCAAATTAGTGCTTCAGAGTGTGCATCAAAGTGGCCAAGACACATGATTTCAGCAACTGAGGCTTTGGGGGGTTAATCCAGTGAGCCATGAACAAATGTCCAGTATGGTTTTAACTGATCTTGGGTTTTATTTTCTCGTTTCAGTGTAATAAACAAGGATATATTGGGAAAATTACGATTTTATATAACTGGTCTGATTAAGGCTAGACCAAAGGTTTTTATTTATACATTTTGTTTAATCATATTATTTTTTCTAAATGTGAGAGGCACCGAAATCAATCCGATTATGTGGTGTGTATACCCCGCTTTAGCCAATTCCTCTCAAAGCCTACTTTAATACATTCAAAATCCATTAAAATATTTGCAGATGGTTTGTAAAAGCTGTAAACTGTGTATTGAGGCTGTGTTCTCATTGCATTTAGACTGTTTCGATAAACAAGAGTTGCCAGATCTGGAGTTTCATGCAACAGAGTCAATCAATTGCTCAGTTGAGTTTCAAAAAGCTCAGTTTCTCACCATTACTAAACACTGAATCAGCAAGCCAAAGGAACTAGTAGGGTAACAAACTAATTAGATGTACCATATATGATAATTAGCACAATAATAAGAACAAGAACAATTACTATAAAAAAAAAAAAACATTCTAGTATCAAATGACCATTAGTTTGGAATTTGGCATGTCCTTATAAAGCATTGTGAAACTGCTCGTAAAATAGATTTTTTTTTTTTTTAAAGAAGTCAGTTCATCCTTTAAGCTATACACAAACCTTCAAACATGCTAATAAGTAAACCTGAATTCATAGAGAGAATTCAGTTTTCGCAATTTTCTTTCACCGTTCAGGTTTTCCACTTCCATTCTCATCATAATCCTTCAGTATTGTACTGAATCAGCATCTCTCTCAGTCCGGGACCTTTCGAGTATTTAACGCACTTTAGTTTAGAGACCTGTCTCCCTCATGCAGAGAACATTTGCTGTACTCTCATAGATTCCCTGCCACTGTCTGTCTATCTGCACTAATGATTATAACACCTCCACAACAATTCACCATCTGAGAGACACAAACAGTCGCGCTGCCTTCCCCTGGCAGAAATACGTTTGAAAACACATTTTCTTTCAGCTTTTCGATTTCGCTGCAGTTTCTCCCCTTTCTCCCTTTCTCTTTTTCTTGTTCTTTTCTTCTTGTTTATCCATACAGGAGTTCTAAATAGATGCTGAGGAACAGGGTATGCTGTCTTCCTGTAAGCACCGATGTTTGAACCCGAACCGGAGATGGCCTCAAGAGGCAACACTCAATCCAGCAGCCAGGGAACCTGTCGAAGCGTGAAACCATTAACAGTGAATTAACATCTTTGAAAACTGATAAAAAGCAGGATCTTCATACTGACAGATGGTGGCACCTGTTTGGGACCTGATGTGTTCTGAAGGTCCTATAGTAATTTGTGAGTAGGGGATATGATGGTGGCGCTGTTTCGAAAACCAGTGTAAACAATCACAGAAGAGGAGGATCCCGGACAAGAGAACAGAGTGGATGCTGAGTTCTTGTTATCGTTGGTATTTCAGAACAGACTGATTCTCACGTTATTTATACAGAATAACATTTGTATTAATTGTCCACTGAATTATGTGATATGTAGAGCACTGTCTGTTTTCTTCCATGTGTGCAATTGTTATGAGTCACGTTCACTCTTTACACATGAAATATGAAAGCAAATAGACATATGATTATGACGATATATTTTCTGTATGGGTTTTGTATGCTGCTCATGGTTTTTTTTAAAGAAATAATGGATGTTTATGACAGATATTGTGACAAGTTTCCATCCTGCTACTATAAGCACTTCTGAAAAACTAATCTCTGGATTCGTGGCATCAAATCTCAGAGAGCTAATCAATAGATTTTTTTTTTTTTTTTTTTTTTTTGAGACAATTGCAGTAGCAAGTAAAAGGAATATTCTTGAGCACCTATACAGGCCAGGATAAGCTCCAATTTACACCAGCAAAGAACTGCACTACTATCGCAATGTCTGAAACTCAACTCAACCGACACTGAAATTATTTGACACAGTCTGTCTGTACCCAGCAACCCAGAGACTTGTTAAAACACAGACTCCACCTTACGAAGGGAATATATGCTTCACGACATTTAAAATGAACATTTGTCACTGGTGTAATTCATATGGAAATTTCCCTCTGATGGCATTTAAGTGAGACGCACACGCAGAGGAAGTGGTTGAGGGTGTATTGTTGTAAGTCACAGTTCGGTTTAAGAGTCATCTGTTTAAATTAGAGCACAGAGACAGAGTGTGTGCGTGCACAGGGAGACGCCGCTGTAAGTATTCATCACTGTCGAGCTGTGTGTCTGCAGATGTGAGAGAGAGAGAACACGATGGTGTGTGTTCATCTATTTGTGTCTTACTGTCGCCACATCTTTAAGATAAAACATGAAGTTCAGAGCATTTAATCCACGGGATGGCATTGAGAAGACTGTCAAACACCGCCTGTATATTCCTATGTTAGCTGATCTTCTATCCTGGCCAAATTGTTTATGCTGGTCTGTTCTGTGGTTTTAGCTGGCCAACCAGTTATACAGTTAACCGATCAGGCTATCATTGTTAATACTAAATTTGTCACATACAGTATAATACATGTATTCTCTAAGCATACCCAATAGCAGGGTGAAATATAGCAAGATAAGTGGTACTATACAAATAGAATTCAGCTAGTCATGTGATTTCAACATGGCAACCCCCAAGAGGTAATCAGTCATACTGACACCTAGTGGTGTGGATATACGGCGATATAACACAAAAGCAAAATGTTTGCAGTTACCCAGTGGCACCAGATTTAAACAGAAAAGGTCAACACATACTGTCAGACATAGATCAAAAAATCAAACAGCAGCAAGCATTTGTTTATTCAGAATGTCCTTCTCAGAAATTCACCCCCAACTATACTCATGTTTGTGTTCTTTAGTACACCACTTTAAAGGCGGTTTTTTTATTTTAATTGTATTTATTTTGTTATTATTTATTTTATTTTATTGACTGTACTAATGCATTAAAATACAACAATATGTTTGCTGATATGTTAGGAAACAAGCTAAATTCACATACTTGTTTCTCCGAAAAACAATGCTACAGCCAGTTATTCTACTCTGAAATGTGTGTCCCGTATCGGTCTGTCTGTTTTTGTTTTGGTCTGTGTGATTAAGCCCACTGCCAGTTTACCTAATAGTATTTCAACACCTCGGGTTGCCAGTTGGTGGAAATTATGGTGTATTGCAACCAGAAAAATATTAAAACGTGGATAAATCAACTCATCAACTTCCAGGTCAACTGTGTCCCTTGTAACAGTTGCATGTCCTCAAGGGGAGGGGACGGGTGACACAACTCTCCCATATTGGTGAAGGGTTGAATACAATGCTGTCAGACTACCTCATGTCTCATTTACTGGTGAGAAAACATTACAGTACAAAGTGTATAATATTACAATAACGCCCTTAATTCTCACTCATTCTGCTATAGCGTAACGGAGTGCGTTGATGAGGTATCATGTCTGTGTGAACAGGGTGCCTAGAGGTATGCAAATACATACACTGACAGACAAGCAAACAGCCTATCATAACACTCGGACCAAGGGATATGATTGGGCGAACATTTTATGGTCCTATGCCTTCCACAGATGATATAAACAGACTGGCTTACTATTGGGAGATGAGAGGGTCTGTATTGCTTACTATTGGAGAAAGTGTAATGGTCAACTTGGATCACGTGTGCCTTAATAACCAATCACATTACAGCCTTGACATCAGTTGTGCGACACTCAATCACTGTTTACAGATACCATAGGAATGAATGAAAATTGTTCAACCTGACGCAAAAAGTCTGCGACATCTCTCTTTTTCATGTGAAAACTCTAAAAATAGTTAAATCCAAAAGTATTGTTTAGTTTAAATATTGAAGACTAGCCGATAGGCTGTCATTTCATTAAATTATAAGCTATTTCCTCTAAAAAAAGGCTCTCCACTGACATCCATTCAAACAAAACAGCCTCTGGTCTTCTTTCCCACGTACTACCAAAACGTAAGCGTTAGCATTAGATTTTTTGGCTAAAGGTTGCAGGCTTGCCTAGTGGCTTTAATGTTTAACACTGATCAGTCTGCGCTGCGCTGCTTCAAGTCGAAAGCAAGTATGAAAATAGGAAAACAAAGCCAGGATATTTTAGCCAATATAGAAATCCTGCAAGAAGGGTCCAGGAAAAAGAGCATGTATGGTCAACCTACTATATGAAACTTAACAAATTTACATACAAGTAATTTATACTTCCTGTAATAACATGAATAACAGGAAGTTAATAAATATAAAAAGTATTTGCTAGTCATGTGATCTCAAGATGCCTGAAGCTATAAGGCAACCCTCTTTGTTTCTTTAAGGGAAAATGTATTTGAATTTTTCTTAATGATTTATTTTTTTCAGCTTAAAAAAAAAAAAACACATTAACCTACATACACCTTGTGTGTGCCAGGTTCACTCTTCTGTTTTCTCTATTACAGACGCCGCTGACCCGTCGCCTGTCATTCCGTCTGTGCTGAGAGATTGATCAGAGGTCTGTAAACAGGAAATGAGTTGGCATTTCTCTGTAATGAAAAATACAGTTTCCAGCCCACATTCACTTGGATTGACATTTTCCATTATGGCCTAAAAATGTACATATGTTTCTCCATCAGAACGTCGTGTGGCTGTTCTGGCATCAGTTTTTGGTCAGGTCATCAATCTCTCTCTCTCTCTCTCTCTCTCTCTCTCTCTCTGCTGTGTTGCACCACTCACCAGCGTGATTTATTGAAACAGAGGTAGTGGAACCCAATGGTGCTAGGGGCTGGTAAATCCTGATAAAACTTGGATAAAAGCAATTTAATGCTATCAGTCATGTAATACTGGCCTCTGTCATGACGTGTATGCACTGTAGATGGTCTGTGTAAACTGTGAGTTTATGTGCTCACATGTTACTTTTTTTTAGTACTGCAAAGAAATTGAACATTTCTACAGAACTGTTGCTCTGAAGACCCTAAAACAATAAAAAAAAAAATGAAAACAAGCAGACATTATGCAAATAATTTATTTTGGAGTTTGGACCACAGAAGTAAACTATAGGCGCTGTGTTGCTGGGGAAGTAAATGGGAGACTGTAGCAGAGACAATTTTTGTGTTTCTATAATGCTGAGAGTAGGACCAAGGCGAGAACAAGCAGATCCATGTGCAAGCAGAATTGATTTAATAAAGAAACTAACAAAACACGGGTACACCGGAGAACAGGAAACCACAGGAAAAAGGAATACAAGCATCGACATGAGACAACAACTCACAAACAAGCACTAAAACATAGGAGTATATACACACAAATATAAAGTAACAAGGTTAACAAAGGGGTGGAGCTAATCAATCATTAGGGAAACTAACAAGGGAAACCATAGGTGTTTCTCAATGTCAAGGAAGGATCCTCGGAAGCCAGTATTTCGAGGATGCTACGTCATCGACATCCGTCGAAGGACTGTTCCAATGTCGAGGATCCTCGGAATTTCAACCAAGGACTGAGTCCTTAGTTCGAAAAATATGCCATACACAGGAAAGGATGCATATGTGTATCCTTCGCGCTCTTCGCGCTCTCAAATCACCCACAATCCTATGCGCAGCTTTGCTAAAATTCAAAAATGTCGAACGTTTGCGGAGTCGGAGCGTTAACGGTTTTTATTTACGTTACCAAACATTTGTTATAACTGTAGTAAATATAAGTAAAGTTTAACGTTTAAATGCCAGTACAAATTACTACCATATTGGTGTTGTAAATTATACAAATACAAATGGTTAACTGAACCGGACCTGTCATTTAACAAATGTTAAATTATACAATTATAAAATTATAAAAATGTTAGTTATAAATAACTAGTTAAGTTGTCCAAAGTAATTAAACGAGACAACCATTCAAACGGACCTTTTCACTGACGTAATGAAGCAATTACGTGCACTTGCTAGCCTGTTCCATTTACATGTTCTCCTAATGCTAAAGAGGAGTCTTGCCTAGCCTCTGAAGGAAGTGACTTGGAAGGATCAGTCCTGCCAAGGAAGTATCCTTGACATTGAGAAACGCCTCATGACAACAAACGAGGTGGGAAAAGGAACAAGGTGAAATAGGAAGCGAACATGGAAACAATGGGGGAAAAAAACAAACATTTCAAAATAAAAGGCAACAAGCACAGGATGGGACCATAACAGTTTCCATTTGTTTCAATAGTAAAAAAAAAAAAATCCATGACTTTCTAAGGGGGGGGGGGGGGGGGGGTATAGAGAGATCATCAGCTGTTTTAGAAACACCCTTGCACCAGTGCTTACTAGTTTTCTGTGATAAAATAACTCTAAGTATAGTGTTATAAATGTACATAATGTTTGTGTCTGTAATTTTAATATTTAAATATTTAATATTTAAATAATCTGCAAGAAGACTTTTGTTAATGGAAAGATGATTAGTAGTGCCTGAGTCAAATTTAGCACATTTCATTACAGGTTAAATGAGTTAATTCAGTCCAGTGGGGTTGCTCTCACTCCATCCTGAGGCTTGGGTTTAGGTGTGGACCTTCATGGTGACATTTTATCTACAAATGCATGTGTTTTTGTATGGCTCATACAAATTCATGTGAAATCACCAATTCAAAAAATACTTACAGTACTAATTCTCATGAAAGCAGGTTGTGTTCACTCTTTTACTAATATTTAGAATTTTTACTGCTAAAATCTGATCATATGAAAACTAATATGTCACAGCCATAGACTTAAGGGCAGTGCTCTGATCTATCTAAGGAGGCAAAAGGATAAATACATCTTCAAACATACCAACTCTGGAGAGTCGGGTCAAATGTTTTGTTTGTTGGATTTCAATTTTCAATCCTAAAAGTCTATCCACTTTATTTTTAATATAAATATAAGGGCAAACTAGATCTGCAATGCAAATGATGTTGCTGGTGAACGTATACACTAGGAGATGCTGCTGCTGCATGAATATGCATCCATTAATCCCAGCAGATCTAGACAGGTGGAGCTGGGGGAGGTGGATGGTTTCAGAGGAACTCTGATAATGCACTTCAGGTTAAGCTTACACTGAACAAACACTGATCCAGCCTAATTAATTGTTGAGCAAGCATCTCAGTGACTTAAACTTAAACAGAGGCCAGTCAACTTGTGCCGCATATTATCAGTCTGCGCCATCTAGAGATTCATGGCTGAATTTGATATATATTAAACATTTAGAAAAGGTCAGACTGTTGACAGGCAGGTTAAGGGTAAACATTCCAGTGTTAATTTGGGAGTGTAATCAACACAGTATGTGCAAAAGGCCTTGGTAGGCATCTAGAGACCATTTAATTCAGCATGGTAGACATTAAATCAGAGACCATCGGAAAGCTAGCTGTGGTTTTATGTTGATCTTTTGCTCTGTAGTAGAATGCACACAAGAAGAGAAACCTAAACATGCTGCACACACACATACACAAACACATCAAACAAGCACTTGTTCCTCTCACACTGCATTATTGGTGCAACATTTCCACAACCTAATTTCAGCATTCCAAAAACATTATCTCCATTCATCCCTGATCATGATTAATCCTAATCAACACTCTCTGATGGTAATGATGAAACCTGTTCATTTCAGCTGTGTAGGCTATGTTTCCCTTCAGTACCATTTGCCTGTAATTTATACGCATATTAAAAATGCACTTCATTTGAATCTTAATCCACTCAAAGACTCAACCGCAGCATTTTTCTAGTCACTTTGTTAGAAGTGGCATGCCATCTGGCCACCTGTTATCAGTGTGACTGCACAAAATCACACCAGAGACACCAGCGGTAGCACCAAGATAATTAGCATTAAAAACAACACTGCTTTTTCCAAGAAGGTGAAGTGTGCGGTTGCCACATCAACCTCACTGTTTCCCAGAAACTTATCTGTGATTCTAAAAAAGAATGGATGGAGGGGTTTTTTTTGTCCATTAATGCTTCCTTCAGGAACACAGTCATGAATTAACTTGACCATAGAAGGAATCATTGTTTACACAATTTAATTTCTTTCATACTCGTGCGAGATGATTCATTTGCCTTGCTCTCCTAAATACATTTGACAAAATTTCTGTTTGATTGGAAATGAATCACAATACAAATAATCTGTTAACAAACGCAATGATTTTTTACCAAGAGATGTGATTTTTCACATCACATACATTTGTTTTGTTTTTGTTTTTTGCTTTAATGACACTGTTGCATTATCTGTAAATAATTATCTTTCCTCACTGTTTTAAACATAATTCATATTTTTATTATAGCTTTTCATTTTTTAAGTACGTTAGTAAGTTTAGTATGTTCAAATAGCAAAAGCTGAAATCAGTTTTGAGAAAAATCAGCCGACATAAACCAACAACCGCACAATAACAATAAATACAATCCTGAAGCTGAAGAATCACCAATTTATGAACAATAACAATAGTGCCGAAGCAAATACCAGTAATAATATATAACTAATAATATTTCAAATTCTACAAATAAAAAAGAGAGAGAAATGTATCCCATGTGTAATATTTGCCTTAAATCCCTGAGAATTTTGGCCTTGAATTGTATCATATGGACTAAATACTGAACCAGGATGTACACCATACTTTTGTCTTTTGTTGGCCAGCATTCAATATTGTCTTGACAAACTTTTTATCCAGTTCAAATTAGTTCTAAATGTTGAAATTGCCATCATTTATAAATTATATATATATATATATATATATATATATATATACATTTGTGTTCTGACCATGAAGAATATTCATACTTTTTAAAAAATAATTTGTATACTTTTTATATGAAATTGCACATCGTAAAAAACAGCTATATATTATCGTGAAATTGGGTTGGAATAGTGGCTTGTCAGAAAACACTATTCATTTATGAGACAACAGGCTTGTGAAAAAAGTTCATACTTGAATGACATCTTAGAGACAACAAATGATTGATTGATTGATTGATTGATTGATTGATTGATTGATTTATTGATTGGTTGTTTGGTTGATTGATTGAATGATTGAATGATTGAGTGATTGTTTGGTTGATTGATTGATTGATTGATTGATTGATTGATTGATTGATTGATTGATTGATTGATTGATTGATTGATTTATTTATTTATTTATTTATTTATTTATTTATTGGTTGTTTGGTTGATTGATTGATTGAAAAACAACTGTATTAATGTTGAATGAATAATAACCTTGAGTCTAAACCTTGAAAACTAATGTGTTGACCACACAATTATGCATAATCAAATGCATGAACAAACACATTATGATTGGGTGCACTCTGTCCTTAATCACACACACACACACACACACACACACACACATACAGGTGGGTGCCTGACGTCAAAGCTGCAGATATTGACAGATCCCTGTCACACACATCACTCCAATCTCCCCGTGGACACAAATCTACCAGTGTCAGAGTCCTCCTGCTGATACACACACACACACACCTTCAAGTAAAGGAATCTCTGAGGGAAGCTACAAATGGTGGCCCTCCATGAAATGTGCAAGTAAACAAGTTTGGTGACAAACAAGTAAACAAGAAAAAACAAACAAATTTCAAATGGGAACATTTTAGTTGTGCTACTTATCTGCCATTTATACCACACCATTGTGATTCTCACTGACTGACACACAAGTGTTCATTCTCTCTCTCTCTCTCTCTCTCTCTCTCTCTCTCTCTCTAGATATTTGTTTGAGGGATCTATGACGGACGTTCACTGGTGGCATAATAAATGATTCTCCTGAGAAAAGGAGTGGTGAAAATTACTTTTTGTGAAGAAAGTTAATTTAACGGGTTGAGTAAATGATGAAAGAACTGTCATTTCTGGACAGTACTTTTCCTTTAAATAAAACTAATTAAATTAAATGATATTGATGAACTACTAATAATATAATCTTGGATTTTCACGTGAGCCCCTGAAGTTTTCCAGTTGAGAACAAAGTGGAGAGTGTAATATAGGGTTCTTGTGTTGTGTAGGTGAGTTGCTGACCACCTCTGTAGTAACCCCAGCCAAATTGATATGAGCTGACCTCCCACGCTCTCCTCTGAGGCCAGAGATGCTCATAGATTATATCTGTCTTCTCTCCCTCTCCGCATCTTTTGCTTGACATGCTGTACGTCTCATTTCCGACTCGTTTTTCCCCAGGGCTGTTGCAGGACTTGCCCTCTGCCCTCAGTAGGCGTTAAGTGACCAGATTCAAACTGATAACCTCCGGCCTCGCTCCCTTTTTTATATCTCCTCTGCTCCTCTCCCCGGCTCACTCGCTCTCCTATTGACATTTTAGCTGTAAATCTTTTGCTGTTCCAGAGAGACTACAGCGCACACATAAACAAGGACATATGCAGTAACACACACAAGGGATACTAAAATAATACTGAATAATAAAAACTGAGTAATATTACCAGCTGATTATATAGTACCCCATCGCATTGCTACCTAAATAAGCTTAATGAAATATTGATTTTTGTCTATTTTTTTCATTAAAGTCCACATGAAATGAAAATGGACTCTTTGTTAGCAGACTAGTCATGTGGTGAACAATTAATCCATTCTTCATTAACACAGAAAACATCTGTTTCTTTGTATAACCTATTAAATCAGTATTATGACATATTTCTGTGTGAAGTGACATAGTGAATATGAAGAAATAGAGGGTGGGGCTTGATAATATATATATATATATATATATATATATATATATATATATATATATATATATATAATACATTGTGGGAACACTGTTTTGAAATTTGTCTAAAATTTTGTCATGTCCAGTTTTCTTGTCATGGTTATAAATTCACTTCGGTTATACTTTAACAAACGCAGAAAGCACTGGTTCATATAAATGTACCTATATGGGTTAAGGTTAGATTTAGGGGCAGGTTCAGGGTTGGTACCTACAGTAGTTATTACACAGTTATTGTAATTGGACACATGGAACAGGACTGTAAATAAAGTGCTACCAATTATATTTTTACCCAACATATAACAATATTAAACATTTATTTTTTACATTCTAAGAACATTAAAATGCCAGTATTTCCTGTAGTGATTAAAGCATTATTTAAAGGTTACAAAAATGTTTCTTAGAATATTTTTTCTTAGCATTACGAGAACATTCATCAAGTACAAATGACATCCTAAGGACATTCTGAGGATGCTGATCTATAAATGTTTTCTGTCAATGTTTTTGTTAATCACCCAAACCTGTTTATTCTGTTCTTTTAATGGGCCAAATTATGTAAACCAGCACTCTAGATGGTCCTGTTGGAAAGAGTAATACTTACATTGTACTTGTGCATGTGTGCCACTTAAGGACCAGGGAATAACCTAAGATTAATAGAAACCGTCTGCTCATTTTGTGTAATTGCTTTAAAATGACCTCACTTATCCTCTGATAAGCGTAATATAATCCTCTAATATCAGAATGCCTTGGTCAATTGTGGCCCTAAGGAAAGAGAGACAGATAGATATTGTAATTAAGAAAGCTATCCTGGCAGCACCGAGCCCTGTTGATGTTCAGGTACTGTATGTGTTTATCAATACTTTTTAAAATTATACATGGCTCATCATTCACATAATATACGGTGAGAGCTAGCGTACGTGATCTGGTGATAATGTTGAACAGTAAAAAACAGGAAGCGATTTTCTGAGTCTCATTTAAATACTGCGGCTCTAATTTCCTCATTTAATTTCCTGGACGGTACAGCCGCATTACCCACGGGGCCGAGAGGTGATGCTTCATGACTAAACCCTGATGAAATGCACCCCTTCATACAAATCATACAGGGGAAAAAGAAATCAATAAAGTCTTGGGTTTTCAGACCTTGGTTCCTCTGTGTGAAAGCATTATGCTCCAGTCATGTTACCCAGTCTGAGATATAACAAGCTTCATTATGAATCAATGGGATCTGCTTTGATTCAATGCATCCTGCTTTTCCCATAAGATGATAAAATCTTTTGTTCTCTTCCCCTGGGGAATTAGGAAATGCGGTAACACTTTAGAATAAGGTTCCATTAGTTAATGTTAGTTAACTATGTTCGTTAACATGAACTAAGCAAGAACAATCCTTCTACAGCATTTATAAGTCTTAGTTCATGTTAATTTCAACATTTACTAATGCATTATTTAAATCAAAAGTTGTGCTTGTTAACATGAGTTAATGCACTGTGAATTACCATGAACTAACAATGAATAACTGTATTTTCATTAACTAACATGAACCAAGATGAATAAATACAGTAATAAATGTATTATTCATTGTTTGTTCATGTTAATTAATACATTAACTAACATTAACTAATGGAACCTTATTCTAAAGTGTTACCGGAAATGCTTATGAAATGCTTTCTTGTAAATGTTCTCAATTAGCAGATGATACAGGCATATAGATAATGTGGAGAGTGCAGTTATTTCCGTACATCACATTTATTAGGGTTCATTGTGTTGCTGTGAAATGACCTTCACACGCACATCCTAAACTATGTCTACAGTCAAAACTATAATCAATCAAATGTATGATTTTTAGCATACAGATGATGGTAAAACATTGTATTGTTTGAACATGTCATAGTATATTGATATGGTAAGATGGTAAGCATTCAATACCTTTATATGCACTGAAATACACACACACACACACACACACACACACATATATATATATATATATATATATATATATATATATATATATATATATATATATATATATATATATATATACTGTATGTTTTTTCTTTATAAACTCAGCAAGTGTATAATGCCTGTTGTGTACTAATACTAGTGGTGGGCCGCTATTGGCGTTAACGTGCTGCGTTAACGGGAGACCCTTACCGGGCCATAAAAAAAATATCGCCATTAATCTATTCTCAAAGTTGGGTTGGGAGCTGGGTCTATACTAGGCCAGCTGTGATGTCTTTCACCTTGATATTTTAGCGTGGATGTATACCTAGCCGTATCTGTAAGTGGCGAGAAAGAATCTTTAAAAACCTGTGTGAATGCTGACTGTGAAATTACCACATCAAACGTGACGTGCTAACATGGATGCAGCTGAAGCGCCGGGTTTGCTTCAGGGAATAAGTATTTTTTTAAAGAAGCTTCCCAATGGAAACCTCGACAAGACGCATGCCTGTTTCACACATACTCCGTCTGCAGTGCGTAGAAGCAGCACAGATTCATACTCATTGTGCTTTCACACAGGACGCGTTTGCAGTCTTCTACTCAGTACGTGAACGATCGCTGCACTGCTGCAGACGCACCGCTCCTGGAACGCACTGACGGACAGCAACCGTGTGAACACTGGAATCCGATAACATGGGTGATTAAAAAAATACGAAATGCATTCGCACTGCAGACGGATTATGTGTGAAACAGGCGTAAGGTTGTTTGCACCTTGTGCAACGTGGAATTAGTTAACAGCTTTCTCAAGCAGTTTGTGATGCATTTTGGAAACAGGAGATGAGCCCCTGGTCTAATGCACCACCTGTCTTGATAAACCCATTCTCAAAGACTTAACGTTACTTTTAATCATTATTTTATTTCGGTAGCACACAAATTATGAATGCCTTTGGCAGAATTCAAATGAGCCATTTTAATCTAGATTAATCTAGATTAATTCCAAGATTACAGTGAGATTAATCTAGATTAAAAAAATTAATCTATGCCCACCACTACTAAATACATAAGGATCTTGCCTCAAAAAGTATTATTGGTGTTACTGGATGGTATTTACACTAGGGTTGGGCATCGAATGCGTTTTATACAATACCAGTGCCAACACTAAAGAACATTAAAAAGATTTAAAATAAATCCATAGCATTCACACGCTTCTTGGATGCTCTCATTTCCCAAGCTTCCCTTACTCTAAGGCTAATAAATGTATTTCAAGATCTGTTTCATTGTTTAATAAGTGTAATTAAATTATGCATTAATTTGTGTTAAGGGCTAGATTGTCGCAGGAGGAAACAGCTGCATGTGATGAGCGTAGCGGAAACTTTCAATTCAATTCAATTCAAGTTTATTTGTTTAGCGCTTTTCACAAAACAAATCGTTACAAAGCAACTTTACAGAAAATTATGTTTCTACAATATTTAGTAGTAGCTAGTAGTTTGTGCACATTTGACAGGATTTTAGAAAAAATAAAATAATAATAATACAAGACGTAGTCAGCTAGACGATGAACTATCAATATTATTAATTAAGTTATTATATGATTCAGTCACACATTTAACAATATTTGTTATTTCTGTTTGTTGATTCAGGGTTAGCATCATCTGAGATCCTCTGAGGGGTCAGCATCATCTCTTCTCAGGGGTTCTGAATCCAGACTGGAGCTTGTGTAAATCCTAGTTACCACGGGATGTAAATCCCGTGGCGAAACATAGAAACAAAATACAGACATCATTAGCATAGCTGCTGATCCAACAAAGTAAAATTAGTTTAACCCAAGCTAATGAATAAAAATGCACCTTTGATCAGATGCAACTACACTCACAATTAAAAAGATACATTATTCGAATGCTTGGCGAAAGAGATGTGTTTTTAATCTAGATTTAAACAGAGAGAGTGTGTCTGAACCCCGAACATTATCAGGAAGGCTATTCCAGAGTTTGGGAGCCAAATGTGAGAAAGCTCTACCTCCTTTAGTGGACTTTGCTATCCTAGGAACGACCAAAAGTCCAGCGTTTTTTGACCTTAGGGTGCGTGATGGGTTGTAACGTGGTAGAAGGCTAGTTAGGTACGCAGGAACTAAACCATTTAGGGCCTTATACTGTAGGTAAGTAATGATAATTTGTAACTGATACGGAACTTAATAGGTAGGCAGTGCAGAGACTGTAAAATTGGGGTAATATGATCATATTTTCTTGACGTCGTAAGGACTCTAGCTGCTGCATTTTGGACTACCTGTAGCTTGTTTATTGACGAAGCAGGACAACCACCTAGAAGTGCATTACAATAGTCCAGTCTAGAGGTCATGAATGCATGAACTAGCTTTTCTGCATCAGAAACAGATAACATGTTTCGTAGCTTGGCAATGTTTCTAAGATGGAAGAATGCCGTTTTTGTAACATTGGAAATATGATTTTCAAAAGACAAATTGCTGTCTAATATAACACCCAGATTTCTGACTGTAGAGGAAGTAACAGTACATCCGTCTAGTTGCAGATTGTAATCTACAAGATTCTGTGTAGTGTTTTTTTGGTCCAATAATTAGTATCTCTGTCTTATATGAATTTAATTGGAGAAAATTATTTGTCATCCAATCTTTTACATTTTTAACACACTCTGTTAGCTTAGACAATTGGGAAGTTTCATCTGGTCTCGTTGAGATATATAGCTGAGTATCATCAGCATAACAGTGGAAGCTAATTCCGTATTTTCTAATAATATTACCAAGGGGCAACATGTATATTGAAAATAGAAGGGGACCTAGGACGGATCCTTGTGGCACTCCATATTTTACTGATGATAAATGAGATGACTCCCCATTTAAGTAAACAAAATTTATTTTTATTTTTTTGATTATGTCCAGATCTAATTCAATCCACAAAGTACAGCAGGCAAAAAAGGCAAACAAGAGGCATAATTTGATATATAAAATGGGTGATAAAGACTACTAATCATAAGTTGACCCAGCACAGGAAGCTGAGAATGATAACAATCTCATAAAATACGCCAAGCTCGTCAATTAACTGAAGGTTATGCTTATTTATACTGGAATATACTTCAAGGAGTCTAAAAAATCTGACAGAACAGCTTTCAAATTCCACCTTACAACAGATTTCTGTTATGACAGGATGTATATTCAACTCTCCAGACAGATGTTTCAACTTTCCAGAGTTATTCGGTTTCATTTGCCTGGAGGCGAGATATTCAATGATTTGTAGAACAATTCAAAAAGCAGAGCGACAATGCCAGGAGCTGTAAGAGAAGCTGTCAGTTGGATGGATGTGCTTGCTTAAGGAGTTAAGGTGTTGAAGGAGAAAGAACTTATTTAAAAAGAAAATTCAGTTACATTCCGCAGTCTCTTACCTAGGTCTCCTGAAGGTAAGGCCGTACTGCTGGCACGCTAGGCTGATCGTAGGTGTGTACACAATGGGCATGAATCTCTCGATGTCTGAGGTCAAGTAAAACAGCTTCTCGTTTCGGTCCTGAAGGCCCATCAGAAAGACGTATCTGTCCAAGTCATCCTTTTTCAGCTCGTAGTTTCTGAGGACCCGCAATACCTGCACATCCTGGCTTTACAGTAAATGAGAAACCGATTGCACCCTTGTGACCTTTTTATGGTACTGTATTTATGACAAAGAACTGCACAGATACAGATATTCTAACAATCTATCTATAAACACACACCTTGTGTCCTCTGTTTCTGTTTGAGTCCACTCGTGCTGCACCGCGGTCTGTGGATTGAAGAATGCTGAAAGATGGGGAGGACCAGTCTGGCGCCTTTTCCATATGAAATGTAAGGGGCTATGAGGCAATCACGAATTTGAGTACAGTTTATAGAGCTAAATACTATAGCCTTGCTAAAAAAAAGCCTAGCGATGCCCGTGCTTCTTGTGTACATTTCAGAGAACCAGGATAAATATTTCAATCTATCGCTCAGGCACTTAAGAGGCACCGAAATGTGGCACCTAAATATGCGTTCTTATTTGGTTTGGTGCATTCCAGTTCCATAGTTACCGGTGCCATATTAGCGGGAAGTCGTGGCCTAATGGTTAGAGGGTTGGACTCCCAATCGAAGGGTTGTGGGTTCTAGTCTCGGGCTGGACGGAATTGTGGGTGGGGGGAGTGCATGTACAGTTCTATCTCCACCTTCAATACCATGACTTAGGTGCCCTTGAGCAAGGCATCGAACCCCCAACTGCTCCCCGGGCGCCGCAGCATAAATGGCTGCCCACTGCTCCGGGTGTGTGCTCACAGTGTGTGTGTGTGTGTGTGTTCACTGCTCTGTGTGTGTGCATTTCGGATGGGTTAAATGCAGAGCACAAATTCTGAGTATGGGTCACCATACTTGGCTGAATGTCACTTCACTTTTTGTTCCGGTACCCTACCCTAATTTACACTGTGGCACTCCAAGGCACTCAAAATAATGCTCTGGAATTGCCAGTATGATCATCCATGGGACTCCTATCACATATGTCCAGGGGTCATTGAGGTCAAGGTAATTTGTCCAAAAAGAGTCAATACCTTCTGCTGAGGGCACGTGTAAAGTGTGTGAACCCAGTTCAGTAACCACCAGCTGTGTGGTTCAACCATGTTTCTTCCACAGTGATAACTCGCACTTCAGAGGTTGTGACAAATCCAGAAAGGGGTCGCTCTCAAGAGGCTTTTGCTCACAACTTCAATTAGATTGTATTGAACTTTATTAAATCATCTCCAGGCTGTCACTTTGTTGCGGTTGTGTGAGAATCATTATTTATTTCACTGTCAGTAGTGCACTGATGGAGATTCCCATGGCGCTGACACCCCTGAACACTCATCTGACGGAGCCGCTTCCCGGAGGAAGAGGAAACAGCAAGTCCAACGACTCCAGGGCTGGTAGGGGGGTGAATTATCCCCTAAGATTCTGTGACTGGTTGTGCCGACCACAGGAGGCTGCTTTAACAAATACTCTCATTTCCAGAGTATTCAAATGCAAAGCATTTCAATTTTACATGTGCTGTGTGTGGGATTTACACAGAGTGGTTGAACTAGGTATTGCAGTCCAAATTCAAAATATTGGAGAGGGGTTTTTTCACCCAGCCCCTCCTCCTCAGACTTGACACACATGCAGGTTGCCAGATTCATGTCACAAACAAGAACAAGCGCACTTGATAATGAATGAATTTAACCACACTGTGTTTTTCCCCAACTGGCAACCCAGGGTGCCAAAATACAATTGGTTTAACTAGCAGTGGACGGGTTTCACAAACCAAAACAGACATTCCGGCCCGGAACGCACGTTTCCAAAGGAGAATAATGGACTGTTGCATTGTTTTTCAGATAGACAAATTTGTTAACTTAGCATATTTTATATATCTGCAAACATATTATGATATTTTTATGCTTTAGTAGAGTCAAAAACTTACATACAGCACCTTTAAGCTGTGAATATGACACTGAGTGACGTGAAAGCTATAAAATTTAAATGACAAGTTCCAATGGATCTGTTCACGCCTATTCAATCTATGGAGTGTTCGTGGTCGAATGTAGATGACATATTTAATTTGACGCAAATGAAAACAATATTGTGATGGATATAAATACAGTCTACTTAATGTCTGACAGTTTTAGATGGATCCTTTAGGCTTTATAGGTTGAGTAGAATCTGCCATTTCCGACCCACGGGCCAGTTTCATAAACTGCTTAGACTAGTCTTAAAAAGTTAGTCATGTCATTTTTAAATGATTATTATTGTTATTTATTTTATAGACTGGGTCATAACTTTTTAAATCAGTTACAAAAAGGTAGACTGGTATAATCTGAATTGAAAAGCAAGACTGGTTAACCGCTAGTTGGTGAAATTAGTTCTTAAGACACAATCTTAGCATTGTGGCTGTTCATGCAACTGGCCCCAGTTCGTTTGCTTCTTTTGGCTTCATTGGCTGCAATAAGCTGTGTTTTCCGTGAGCTGGCAACCCAGGTTGTTTAAATAGTATTGGGTAAACTGGCAGTGGGCGGAGTCACACAGACCAAAACAAAAACAGACATTCTGACAAGGTATTCACTAAACAATATGTTTATTGTTTATACAGTGACATTGTTTTACATATGGTAACTTTAAATGCATAAAGTGTCCAACATTCCACAACAATGTTTCTTCTTTTTTCTTAAATAATGCATGATTCCCATTTTTGAAGTGTACCTCTTGCTGGAATTTTCAGTGTGAACACACTCACACTGTTTATACTATTATAATGGCATAAACTGGAATGCAATATAAATATATATAAATAAATAAATATATAAATAAATATATATATATATATATATATATATATATATATATATATATATATATATATATATATATATATATATATATACACACAGTGGGTATGGAAAGTATTCAGACCCCCTTAATTTTTTTCACTCTTTGTTATATTGCAGCCATTTGCTAAAATAAATTAAGTTTTTTTTTTCTTTTCCTCATTAATGTACACAGAGCACCCTATATTGACAGAAAAAACACAGAATTGTTGACATTTATGCAGATTTATTAAAAAAGAAAAACTTCACATGGTCCTAAGTATTCAGACCCTTTGCTGTGACACTTGTACATTTAACTCAGGGGCTGTCCATTTCTTCTGATCATCTTTGAGATGGTTCTACACCTTCATTTGAGTCCAGCTGCAGGGACAGGACGACTGGTTGCAATCAAGGGAAAGATGAAGTACAGTAAAGGGATATCTTGGACGAAAACCTTCTCCAGAGCGCTCAGGACCTCAGACTGGGCCAAAGGTTCACCTTCGAACAAGACAATGACCATAAGCACACAGCTAAAATAATGAAGGAGTGACTCCACAACAGCTCCGTGACTGTTCTTGAATGGCCCAGCCAGAGCCCTGACTTAAACCCATTTGAGCATCTCTGGAGAGACATGAAAATGGCTGTCCACCAATGTTTATCATCCAAACTGACAGAACTGGAGAGGATCTGCAAGGAGGAATGGCAGAGGATCCCCAAATCCAGGTGTGGAAAACTTGTTGCATCTTTCCAAAAAAGACTCATGGCTATATTCGATCAAAAGGGTGCTTCTACTAAATACTGAGCAAAGGGTCTGAATACTTACGACCATGTGACATTTCAGTCTTTCTTTTTTAATAAATGTGCAAAAATGTCAACAATTCTGTGTTTTTCTCTCAATAAGGGCTGCTGTGTGTACATTAATGAAAAAAAAAATGAACTTGATTTTAGTGGCTGCAATATAACAAAGAGTGAAAAATGTAAGGGGGTCTGAATACTTTCCGTACCCACTGTATATATATTTATATAACTACCCCATAAAGTGATCAAGATGATATAAGATAGCTTTAGAAATGACCAAGAGAATATATAATGACTACAATACATATTTCACAGTAGAAAAGAAGACATCTTTCAGATGGCTTTTTTTTTTCGACCAAACACTAGTATGCACATGAGCAAATACTCTAGCCTACACCGACCTGATTTGCACATAAATACATCACAAATGTACTGTGTATCAACTTAATAAAACATAGTTCACTTATCTGTTCATAATCTTTTTAATATCCATAAACCCAGCCAATGCCTTTTCTCAACATCACACTCAGCATGTGTGTGCACCCCCCACTGTATGCACTTCTTTAAACGTGTGACAAGTGTTACTTCAAGACATAGCCAGTGTCTTTGATATTATCAGACACTGAAACATTGATAGCATGTCTGGTGAAAATCCAAAAAAAAAAAAAAAAACTCTGGCCTGTGACAATTAGATGTGACCTTAAGACAGAATGACACTGAACTGACCTCAGAGTCTCAGTTTCATCTGAGATTTTCTGGTAGAGGTGGAAATCACAAACTCTGAGTGTATGTCACTTAAAAAAATAGTGAACAAGTTTTGAAAGTCAATCATAAACAAGCTATGATATTTTGTAGCAGAACTCAAGTATAGCTCATTTCCAATATAGCTTTTAAACTTGTTGAAGATTAGATGCAAAGTGCAACATTTATTATGAGACTGTAATACAAAATCTGTTTATTCAGCATAGTAAAGCATCTCCTACAATGACTTCCATTTTGATGGCATCCCCCGGAGAGGGGCTCTTGTGTTTGCATCAAATAAAAATGCAGTACTTAGATTATATTGTTTGCATTTGCCATGACATTTTACCACTAATCCTATATGTCCAGTTCCACGTGGAAGAATAAACAGCAGGCCTTCACTGCTTAATGTTAATTTGTTGAATGTTTTCTGCTAAATGGGCCTAATCAATCAAATAAAACTATGGATGTATGAATAAGACAGGATATAAACACATGGAAGCACATAAATGGTGTTCCGATGCGCACACATAACCAAATTCATATAAAAATATAAAAGGAAAAGAAATTAAAGAAAATGTTAGCATTGTTGTTTTACATGAGATATAAATAATAGTATTTTTTTATTTAATGCTTTTATTTTCCAATATAATACTACTATTACGATTTATTTTGTTTATAGAAAAAAAATTTAAAAGTGCAATGCTATTCATATGTTATTTTATTGTTTAAAGTTATATTTAATGAATTGTAGCTACAGCATGAACACTGGACATGTCAAGAACCCGCAGTAGACATGTCCTGTGTGCTCAGTGGAAGAGACTGCTGCCATATTGATTGAGTTCCTGTTGACCAGATGAATGAAATGGAAAGGAAATATGAGTAAAAGGTTTTGCTTGGCTGCACTGATTTGGTGAAAGGATCAAACTGGACTGGCTGGTAAATCCACATCCAAGTCTGCCATCTAGAGGACAAGACTGAAAAAAAAAACAACGTGAAGGATGAGGATGGAATGAAAGCTGTCTAAATCAAAGATTCTGCACTGTTTTAACTGGACTCCCAACAGATTGTTTAGACTTGATTTGGAAGTTTCAAATAAAATGTGTTATTGTACTTATAAAACAAAAGCATTATTTATATTTGTCTAGAAGAGTCATGGGTGAAATACTGTACATGAAGTTAAAATGTTTTTTTGTTATATATTTGTTATATATCTCCATTTGTTTTATTGCATAATGTCAAAGACTACTAACTTTGTAATTATTTTTATATTACTATATATACGAAATAGGCTCATTTTAATATATATATATATATATATATATATATATATATATATATATATATATATATATATATATATATATATATATATATATATATATATACACACACACACACACACACACAAACACACACAATTTTAATGTGTGTTAAATACTAATAGTAAAGAATGAGTAGCTATATGTCCAGACCTTTATCTTTGCATCTCTCCAACATGGACTACCATTCAAAAGTTTAATGACAGTATGATTTAAGTGACATTTCTCCAGATTTATAAGACAGAAACACTGTTCAATCACAATATTAACATAGATAGAAAAATAAAATGTCCAAAAGTTGAAAAGGAGTGATTTCCACGGATTCCTTCAAAACCATTTCAATCCACAAATTGCATTTAACGGATTATGTCAAAAGCGTGTTTTTTTTTTTTTTTTACTTAATTCAGTGAACTGTGCAAGATTTGACCCAAACCCAGGATGGATGAATACTCTAGCTCTAATTTTGTGGCTTGTGTTTTATAGTTGCATTATCCATTCAGTGATTGCAAACACAATATCTGAATATCAATCCAAATTATGGGATAAATATATATCGGAATTCCCATTCTAATCCACACAATGGTCACAATTTTATATTCTTTTTTTATTTCTAGAAAAAGTGCAACACATAAACGTATCTACATTTTTATTTTTATTTATTTTTTCTGCAGTTTTAGTTTGCTGTGTGAAAAATCAAAAACCAAAACTAATACAGTATCAACTTCATCATTTTAAAAGCTTGACTTTGTCTAATATGAAATCTGGTTCAGTACAACTTAATTCTTAATTGATAAAGTCTGAAAAATGGCTTAATGATTTGAAATAAAACATGATTGGGACATTAAACAGAGCAAACAGAGATTCAACACTTGTGGCACATGCCTCTGTCAGGTCCTTTTTAATAATACAAATATTTCAGCATATTAATAAGTGAAATAGTGAAATATCCAAATAGTGATGCATAAAATAAAAGCTGCAGTTTACGAGGCATGTAAACACTGTTATGGCAATAAAGAGTCTCCATATTTGTCTCATGAGAACAGCTTTTGAATTAATCAAGGAGACGTTCACCCAAAAATTAAAATTAACTGAAGTTTTACTCACCTTCAGGACATCCATGATGTAGATGAGTTTGATTTTTCAACAGATTTGGAGACATTCAGCTTTACATCACTTGCTCACAAATGGATCCTCTGCAGTGAATGGGTGCCGTCAGAATGACAAATAAGCCACATGACTTCAGTTCATCAATAAACATCTTGTGAAGTGAAAAACTGATGGTTTATGAGAAACAAATCCAAATACACAAATCCAAAGTCCAGGTTCACTAAACAATGTTATGGATAAAGGACTCCTATTTTAGCTGGAAGCAATGGTTTGAAGTTAAAGGTGCCATATAATGAATTGATACAATATTTTAAATTGTTCTCTGATGTCCTCAGAGTGTGTATGTGAAGTTTTATCTCAAAACACCCCACATAATTTTTTATAGCTTGTTGAAATCGCCACTTTTAGGGTATGAGCCTGTTTTATGTGTACGTCCCCTTTAAATGAAAATGAGTTGCTGCTCCCCTGCAGAGCTTCAAGAGCACATACTGCAGGCAATGCATACCTGTGTTACGGTTTAACTGGCGGGGGCCGTGTTAATGACTTCATATTGCTTCCAAATGCAATTTTTAACTACCGTATTCGTATTCACGATCATTCTGGTAGCACGTGAAGGCAGCATTAGTGAAAACAGGCAGAAACAATGGTAGCTTTAGCAACGTTAGCCTTACAGAGAGCCAAGAAGATCTTTTGGAAAACAACTATAATGTGTGATGCTTACTTTGTCTGTAGTTTGGACGTTTGCGCACAAAGTGTTGGTATTGATCCCTCTTTCAGAAACAATCTTTGCACAACTCCAGCGCTGAACCGACCCTCGTTTGTGAGGCAGTCCGGAGTAAAAATGATTAGCACAAAGTATAGGACTTTCAATTTTGTTTCCGGGACATTACCTATGAAAATTGAATGTAACCACTGTGTCCTCAGCGATCTATGGAGAATAATATGTTTGTTGGTGCATCCCAACACACGACACTTTTAATGGCTCTTTGGTGCTGATATTGTACCTTCAGCAGCTACAGCAAGAGAACAGTAATGGCGGACCGCAGCTTCTCACTCAGGGCTGTGTATATCATAATAGGACATACAGCGTCACAAATTGGCGGGGCTTTCACTGACTCTGTCATCATAGTATGTGAGAAACCTGGAACTGCTAGTGTGTGGAGAGACTGTTTAGAAATGATTGGGATTATAAAACAATGAGTGGGTGGATTTTTACAATTATAGGCAGTTTTTTTTCTCACACTGTGGCCATACAACTGTGTTCAAACACTTCATTAAAGTGATTTTTGCATACTATGGTACCTTTAAAAACATCTTAATGATATCTTTTTTATTCCAAACACGCAGATTTTAGATTTAAGACATTAACTGATGGACTGGAGTGGTGTGAATTACTTGTGGATTATTGTGATGTTCTTTTATCAGCTGTTTGGACTCTTATTTCGACGGCACCCATTCACTGCAGAGCATCCATTGGTGAGCAAGTGATGCAATGCTACATTTCTCCAAATATGTTTTGATGAAGAAACAAACTTATCTACATCTTTGATGACCCGAGTAAATTTACAGCATTTTTTTTCTTTTATCTATGTTTCTTTTATAAGAGCAGATAAAAATGGAGTCAGCACAACTTTTGAGTGACCTATTTTTGTTACATGTTCCCTAAAACGCAACAGACAGCCATATCTAGTGAGCAAAAGAAAATCAGACGAGTCATGAAGAAAAGATAACAGGCCCAACACAAATCCAGTGAAAACAAACAGTAACCGTGTTTCAAATCAAAGCCAGGGCTCTTTAGTGCAGACACAGATTAAAAAAAACACAAATGTTGCTAACAAGGACGTTCAAATATGAAGAAAAAAAAACACATCTAAAGTGTCACTGTCTTCATACACTTGGCAACTTCAGAGCAGTTTAAACCTCGTCTGATAAAGACACGGTGAAGATCGAAGGCTGATCACAGACACGGCAACCTGCTGTCAAGCTTGTCGGAGAGGGAGAGGGATAAAAAGAGTGTTTCTAGTGTAACGCGGGTGTCCCAGAAGGCAAACCCATGACGTCCCTTTAAAGATCGATGACGGGTAACCCTTGTAGTCAGCGAAGCCATGCCACCTTGCAAAATTTGGCATTAAGTTAATGAAGGCAGTTTAGTCTGGTTTATCCCTCCGGAGTCTCCACATGTGCATATATAACTACAGTCGAGCGAGGATGGGCTTCTGGGTAGGAATTTTACCTCCTGTGTGACAGAGGAAAAGAAAAGTAAACAAGCGCAGCTGTAAAATAGAACGAAGATGCAGGAGGTCATAGCCGTATAGCACAGTGAGACAAGAACAGGGTCACAAGCGAATTCTGTCAGGGGACACGAAAAACATTATTTTTTAAGAGGCAAATTAATTTTATTTAAAAGCAAGCAATCGGGGCAAAAAAAAAAGTCTGCAGAATATCTATAGTTCATTATACTGCATTGTGTAATTTAATTTAAATTTAAATACGTGTGTGCATTGACTGGCTTACGTTTTAACTATTACATATTTAGATGTTGTTGTTGTTGTTGTTGTTGCATTCACTCAATAAAAACAATACACTAATTGCAAACAACTAAATAAAATTCTAACTAAAATGTAAATATACACAGCAACTTTTATAAAATTATTTAATAGTACAAACGTAAAATATGTTTTTGAGACCATCTTATAAAACAAGACCTTCAAAGTTGACCTGATATATATTGATTTTCATCAAAATGTGAAAAATTGTATGGGTCTTACTTAATATTTGAAATCATCTTTTATTTCTGGCCACATATCTGCGGTTATCTAAACATGAGGCTACTGTAGTTATTAAACATGAACACATTAAGCACATGAGGAATTTTGTGTCAATTATAAAACTATTTGCATTCTTAAATATAAATTGGTCTTTCGCATGTCACTTTAGTTACAAAAATATGTTTTATTTATACAGTCTAATGCTCTGTAAATGCTCTGTGTGCTTTTGCAAAACAATTCCGAAATAAAATCAGTGTAAATCTAACATTATAGTATGTGATATGATACCTTAGCATTATTTATATTTTTATATTGTCAGCTTTAATTTTTTTATTCTTTTTTTTATTTTTAGTATTTTTATCTGCTTTTGTCTTTTTATTGTTTTATTTTTTCTACTTGTGTTTAGCTTATGTGTGTGTGTGTGTGTGTGTGTGTGTGTGTGTGTGTGTGTGTGTGTGTGCGCATTAATATGTATAATAAAAAAATCAGTTAGGCAACATTTCGATTATATAAGTTTTTCATCCAGGCATTCTAATGTTTGAAATATGTATTACTTACAGTTAAAGGTAAAATAAAATTATATACTCCAGATACAATTAGACAATTAGACATTGCTATACTTGAACACCGGCTATTCTGATGAGATATGACATCACTCTTACCCAGCGTATCTTCCAATGAGTTCACTGCAATCTTGTTTACCTTCAGTGTCTCCTGCTCTCCTCTGTGAGAGAGAGTTTACGTCAGTTAAACAACCATAACCTGTCAAACGCCCATAGCACGTCTAATGAAACGCAGACTTACACTTTGACCTTCCTCACGGCTTTGAGTCTCAGAAAAGCTGCTAGAGCGTTCTTCTGCAGGTCGGAGGATAAAGCTTCATAGCACTTCAGACGGCCTGATGCCATGATGACAAACACACAGAGAAAACAGAAGACTCACGTTTTAAACTGAAGCAAAATCAGTTGTTGACAATTGCAACACCTCTACCGGATCTGATCACAAGCGGACGCAGCGCAGGACATGCATAACTGGATCAGTTGAGACGGATGTCAATACCAGGTGTAAACAGGACCTGGTGTGTAAACAATTAAACTTCCACTGCCATCCTGTATTACCTGCTAATATGAGTTTCAGTGCAAAACTCCTCACAGCAGGAATAAACTCCTTCTCCGTCAGGTTCTCGTTAGTCTCCTCACACAGATAGCGGCACACCACCTGCGCAAACACACACACTAACTTAATATGACCTTTAATAGCAGGTAATTAAATCTAAAAACATTTCCTATGTAAAAACAATTAATAAATAAGCAGTTTTATACAGGGCCTACTACTTAAAGGGATAGTTCACCTAAAAATGACAACTTGATGTTAATTTACCATCAGGCCATCTAATGTGCAGGTGTCTCTTTTTAGAAAAGTAGAACAGAAAAGACAAGATTTTTAGCAGAAACAACGATCCTTGGTGATTCGTGAAATGCAAGCCAGTGGCTCCCATCACTCTGAGAGTCAAAAAAGCACGTCAGGCAAGAAGGAATGAATACCTGTGGCTCTTAGCGACATATTGAGATCTAGATCTTATGAAGTGAAACGATCGGTCTGTGCAAGAAACTGAACACTACTGCTTGTAAATTCAGAGCCTCAGGCAAACGGCAAAATCTGATTCTTTTCCGTGAACTGGTTCAAATAATCACAATGACGTAACGAATATGCAATTATATTATTAGAGCATCCATGAAACACATGGTCTTATGCACATAATGCCTTCATCAGCGAACCTTTTTATATACACAAAGAGACATTAAAAACATTGACTGGGCCCATTGATTCAAGCGGCTCATCTGTCTTTAGTCTGAGTCAGAACTGTTTCCTCAGTGCTGGAGGAGCTGGAGCGCTGAAGGAGTTGGCAAAAACTAGCACCACAGAATCATATATGCTGATATCTTTTAGAGTCAACAGAGTAACAGTCGGAAACGTAGTTTTGATTGAGTAGCTTGTAGATCTGTGCTGCTCGAGCAGAGGATTACAGGAAATGATGTTGTAAATAATGTCCAGTTTTTATCCACAGAACGATCATCTTGCTTCATAAGACCTCAATATATCATCAGGAGACACGGGTGTTGTTTTTGTCTTGCCTGATATGCTTTTTTGACTCTCAAAGTGACGTAGCTACTGACTTGCATTTAATGAGTCACCAAGAATCATAAATACAGTTAAAAATCTTCTTTACTGTTCTGTTGAAGAAAAAATAGTCATCTACATCTTGGAAGGTGAGTAAATTAACATCAAGTTTTCATTTTGGGGGAACTGAACCTTAAAGGCGCATTGTCATTGTTTGTCTGGAGCTGGGGCCTGTTCTTCGTACGTCGCTAACTCAGTTAGCTGGATTTGAATGTTGACGATTTGGCGTGATCTTGGATCGTTTGGTTCTTCGAAGCTCATCCCAGAGCTGCTGTCATAGCAACAGGTCCGTAAGCTTAAACCTGCTCGGGAGCAGCTTATTTCATGTAAACAGGATTAGATCGCTTCTTTTCAACCAGAACTGTTACTCAAAATATGTCTGCTACCACTGCTACTTTATTACAAGAGTATCGTACTGATCCAGGGACATAAAAATAATGATAATTTTTTAATAATCATTAAAAAAATTAATTAAAAATAATATAAAAATGCTGTGTAGTCCATAACAGCCTACTAGACAGCCAGTTTTACTCACTGAAATATTTATTTGTCATAAAATTATTACTTCATAATTGTATTAGAGTCTTACACACATGCTATACAGATAATGGAGTCGTGTATTATTTTGAGTGATGACTGCTATTATAAGAGTGGCTTGGAGCGTAGGAGATGCAGATAACATGATATTGACCCTTAAGAAACTTTCATTAATGCTGTCACGTAACAAATCTGTCCAAATATAAAATGAAATGAATAGATAATTTCTACATTGAAATAAAAATGTAACTATTATAAATTGTGAATCTAAATAATTGGGAATCATGAAAAAAATTCTAAGAAAATAAAAACATGTATCTATTATCTGTTTCATGTATCTATTATAACATTTATGTAGTTTTGTTTGCTTGGCTGTTTCCTTATAAAAGTCCAGAAATTTGTCAAGTTTTTCGTCGGGTGTCATTTTAAATTATATGACGTCATTACATTGCCGTCTTGCCACCAGCCAATCGCTGCACTGCTGATCATGGTTTCGAGTATCGATACATATCCCCTTTTAAGCCAACACATGAACACGCAATAATCTCAGATAACTCAATCCACCGATACTAATCATACACAACAGGTGTGTTCGAAGAACCCAATTAGCCGGATCATGATTAGCACGATGATATCATCTTGGATGTGTCATTTGATCTTGGATGTAATAAGTGACGTACGAAGAACGGGCCCCTGGTGTATGCGGTTAGTCGTTGCCTGTGTTGCATTTCATGTTCATGAATTTTGGGGCGGAGCAATGAAGAGAGGGGTGTGTTTCTTTTGAGTAGATGTGTGTGTTAGTTTGGGTATCGATTTCAAATATCATTCGTTTGTCAGAAATCGCTTAGTACACGTTTAACTATTCCAAAAATTTACTTTTAAAAAATGCATGCTAAAAATTACAAGATTGGGCTAAGTAAGATTTTTTATTGTTTTTTTTTAAGTCTTTATGCTCACCAAGATCAATTTATTTAATCAAAAACACACTGAAAAGAGTAATATTGTGATATTTTTACAATATATATTTTTTTATATATATTTTACTTTTAATATATTTCATATCGTGAAATATTCAAAGCTAAATTTCATCATCATTACTCCATTCTTCACTGTAACATGATCCTTCAGAAATCATTCTGATATGCTGATTTGCTCAAGAAGCATTTTATTGCATTATTATCAATGTTGAAAACAACTGAAGAAGAAAAAAAATCATACCGACTCCAAACTTTTGAGCTGTAGTATACATTTGCACATTTTGTATGAGATGTCACCTGGTATCCCTGCAGGAATGGGTCCAGAACCGAAGACAGGAAAGCGAGGGTGCTGTGACCGCTCGCTGACATCACAATCTCATGCTCCAATACCTGCAACACTCCACGCTTCATGAGCAAATAACACGCTTCTTCAAAGTCCTACAAAAACGCACACAATAACATGTCAAGAAAAGACATTTGACAAGATTTTGGGGAATGTGTTTGTGAATAAGGTCTAACCTGAAATGAGTCCCCAGGGCAAAGAATAAATTCATTGGAGAACATGTTTCTCAGAAAGTTGAAACTGTTGTATACGTCATCTAGAACACAAACGACTTTGTCATTGGTAAAATCTACTAATCCAGAGTAACATCTATAAAACCTAATTCTCTCACACCTTTTCTGTTGGAGTTGGCACTTTGCATGGCCACTGCTAATAGAGCAGGTCTCAGAAACACGTGTAGGATCTGGTTCCTGTAGGAGGCGCAGGAAAGCACAACTACCGCTCGGTGAAACACGTCTTCCTCTGGTGTGGTCTCGACCTGTGGTGCATCCGTGACGCTCAGCTGAACGTGGCCTGCAGACACACTCAACAGGTGTCTGTGCAGAGCTAAACTACAGCTGATGACTTCACTGCAGGCCTCACCATCTAGAGAGAGAGAGAAAGATCAAATTATTTGGGACTGTTCATTAAGGACAAGTAAGCTTAGATCAGGCTGTTGGATTTCTCTGCAATGAGTTATTCATTGAGCGTCTTTCCTTTACCGAAGCAGATTCTGCATATCCTGAAGACATGCATGATCATTTTTTGACATAATGAAAACATTTGAAGAACACGATATATGATAATAGGATATAATTTATCACGTCGCTTTCAAATTTAAAGATCTTCACTCACGGATACAAATACTTCACCTGTATGTTATATGATTTTTGATATGATTTTTATGTAGGAATTTAGATTGGCACTTTTGACTTTATACTGTTGTCAGATGTTAATTCATGTTTATTTATGACACAATAACTGTTCATTTATAGAACAACTAATGTAAAAAAAATGTATTTGTGTATGAAGAAATTAGCATGAATCTAGACTGATAAATGGTATAAATGTACACAAACATTTAAAAGTTTGGGGTCAGTAAGTATTTTTATTTTATTTTTAGAAATGACCTTTATTCAGAAAAGAATAACAGCATACAAAACATTTATAGTTCAATAAATGCTGTTGTATATTTTATTTTTTACTTTAATCTTCAGCGATTCCTGAAAAAAAAAGTATCATGATTCTCAAAACATTAAGCAGCACAACTGTTTACAACATTGGTATTAAGAAAAAAAAAAGTTTAAGCATCAAATCAACATTTCTGAAGGATCATGTGACACTGAAGTGTGACACTGGAATAATGATACTGAAAATTCAACAAATAAATTAAAATTAAATTAAATTTATGCATTTAGCAGATGCTTTTATCCAAAGCGACTTACAGTGCATTCAGGCTATCAATTTTTACATATCATGTGTTCCCGGGGAATCGAACCCCCAATCTTGCGCTTGCCTGTTTGCTAGCGCAGTGCTCTACCAGCTGAGCTACAGGAACACAACAAGGTTGCTGCAGATTTGTCGCTGCTCATCCATGATGCGAATCTCCCGTTCCCCCACATCCCAAAGATGCTCTATTGGATTGAGATCTTGTGACTGTAGAGGCCATTGAGTAAAGTGAACGCTCATGTTCAAGAAAATAGTCTGAGATGATTTGAGCTTTGTGACAAGGTGCATTATCCTGCTGGAAGTAGCCATCAGAAGATCATAAAGGGAAGATCATGTAGTCATAAAGGGATGGACATGGTCAGCAAGAATGCTCAGGTAGGCCGTGGCATTTAAACAATGCTCAATTGGTACTAAGGGGCCCAAAGTGTGCCAAGAAAATATCCCACACACACCATTAAACCACCACCACCACCATCCTGAAACGTCGAGACAAGGCAGGATGTTCTTTACAACGAATTCTGACCCTACCATATGAATGTTTCTGCATAAATTCTCATCAGACCAGGGAACGTTTTTTCCAATCTTTTATTGTCATAGTTTGGTGAGCCTGTGAAATTTGTAGCCTCTGTTTCCTGTTCTTACTGTGCGTGTCGTTCACACTGCTGCCGTCAAGAGCGTCAAAGTAGCCGGAAGTCATCCATTTTCAACGTGAGCCAGCTTCAAGCAGTGGTGAGCAGTGGCGTGTTGTTAGGTTAACTTTATGGTAATGAGCTATGACACGGTTTGGCAGCAATAAATTGGAACGTAGAAGTACAAAGCTTGAGAGAATTCCAGAGAACGCAGCCCTGTAAACTTTGGTACTGACCACATTAGTTCCCAAGCAAAATGGAGGAGAGGTTGATTATTGCTGTGGCGGGTTTCCCAATACTGTACGATGTGTCCCTGTTTGCGTACAGGGACGTACATTTTAAAAATGATGCGTGGACCAAGGTGTCTTGAGATTGTTGGTGTTTCTGGTGAGGAACACCAACATCTACAGACGATGCAATTTACTCCACCTGGCTCTTACCCACCTAGAAAATGAAGACTCCTATGTTAGAAAGCTGTTCATCGACTCCAGCTCAGCATTCAACACAATAATACCACAACAGCTCATCATCAAACTAAACCTGCTGGACCTTAACAGTTCCCTCTGTAATTGGATCCTGGACTTTCTAACTGGAAAACCTCAGTCAGTCCGTGTTGACCACAACACCTCAAGCACTAACACACTGAACACAGGTGCCCCACAAGGCTGTGTGCTCAGCCCACTGCTCTTCACGCTGCTGACTAATGACTGCACTGCCAAGTTCAGCTCCAACCACATCATCAAGTTTTCAGATGACACGAGGGTGGTAGGTCAAATCAGCAACAGTGATGAAATGCACTACAGAGAGGAAGTGGCAAAGCTGGCTGACTAAGAACTGACTAAGCTGACTAAGAAGGTTGTGATGGACTTCAGGAGGAACTTTGTTAACCACCCACCATTGACCATCAACAGCTCGACTGTGAAGAGAGCGGCACTAAATTCTTGGGGGTTCACGTCACAGAGGATCTCACCTGGACCATCAACACCAAGTCACCCTACAAGAAGGCACAACAGCGCCTACACTTTCTCCGCCGACTGCATCAGAGCCCTCTCCGCCAGACTGCTCAACAGCTCTTTCCCCCAGGCTATGAGATCCCTGAACTCAAAGCACCCCACGCTCCTCTGAAACCCCACACAAACCCCCTCAAATCATTTTTGTGCAATTCTCCTATATGCGCCCTAGACACTTTTAACATATACTGCTGTAAGTACATGATCCCACAAAATACTCTGTAATATGTGTTTAAATGCTCATGCACTACAAATCATCTGGCACTGTTCCCAAACCAGCTGCTTGACTTACGACGTTTCTCTTTGCACATGCACAGTACTATTTGATGCATTCGTCTGGTCTATATATTTTTCTTGTGCAGTCTAAGTATAGGTAAACATTTATATATAGTATATTCATATTCAAAATCTGTCAGTAGGTTAGTTGTGTATAGGTACAGTGTTTATATGTAGCATTTGTTTGGTTTGTTTGTTTATGTATAGGTAAACATCGGTCAGAGCGTTTTAAATAGCTTTCCTACCTGCCTGTCAACGTTTCCTACCTACCTGTCCGGTCTTCCTTCCTGGTATTGTATTACATTTAAAGTTTTCTCGCTGGTTAATGACATGATGTAGCCCAATGGTTCAAAATTATTTTCACAATTTTGCATTTCTTGATTAGTTAACACACCCGATTCAGATGACCAACTCGAGCTACGTAAATTAACTGTGTTCCAATCGATATGATCCCTACACCATGTTCATTGCTCCCTACTCCCTGAGCAGGGGTTTACTTCACTTCGGAACATGGATTGGAATTGGGAACCAACCACTAGTCTGTGAGCATAAATGTGTTCAGGAGACGTGGTTTTGGAAGGTGAATGCAGGGATGGTGGGACATTCACTTTCAGGCTAATGTTAGCATTTTCCAAGATCTCCTATTGCACCTTTAAGTAATGTTTATACCTGATTATACTTTTCAATGCAGGACTTTTTAAAGTGACATAATATCCATCCAAGTATGGTGACCCATACTCGGAATTTGTGCTCTGCATTTAACCCATCCAAAGTGCACATACATAGCAGTGGCATAAACACACACACATCTTTTTTAGTGAAAAGTGGGGTCATCCCATAGGTGTAATGGTTTTTATTCTGTACAAACTGCATATTCTATGGCTCTACACCAACCCTACAACTAACCCTAACCCTCACAGGAAACTTTGTGAATTTTTACTTTCTCAAAACTCATTCTGTATGGTTTATAAGTGTTTTGAATAACAGGGACATGGGTTATGTCCTCATAAGTCACCCTCTCCTTGTAATACCTGTGTCATACCCATGTCATCATACAAAGTTGTGTCCTGATTTGTCACAAAAACAAACAAACAAACAAAACACACACACACACACACACACACACACACACACACACACACACACACACACACACACACACACACACACACACACACACACACACACAGAGCAGTGGGCAGCCATTTATGCTGCGGTGCCCGGGGAGCAGCTGAGGGTTCGTTGTCTTGCTCAAGGGCACCTCAGTCGTGGTATTGAGGGTGGAGAGATCGCTGTACATTCACTCTCCCCACTTACAATTCCTGCCTGCCCTGAGATTTGAACTCACAATCTTTGGATTACGAGTCTTAATCTCTAACCATTAGCCCACGACTTCCCCAACTTGTTCTGATAACTTGTAGAGTATTTTTTACAGTCTGTTATTAGTGCTTTATACATTACTAGGTAAAGGATCTTAATACTTTGTCCGCAAAAATATTTAATGAGGTTAATTTATAACATTACCCTCATTGTAGTCAGTCTGTACAAGATCAACAAGCTTGTTTGCTTAGCAGCCTTTTTAAATAAAAGATTCGCATTCGATCTACGTCAGAGCATCAGATTGTCCACAAATCTTTCTACAGGGTTGTTGGCAGTGCAGTCAGAGTGATTTTTGGTGCTCTCGACCGCGGGAACGGAAGTGAACACAGCCTTAAATTGACAGAAGTGGCACCTACAGTAGTGTGGTCTTCTGCTTCAGGGTTCGACATGTTATGCGTTCAGAGATGGTATTCAGCATACCTTGGTTGTAATGAGTGGTTATTTTTATTACTGTTGCCTTTCTATCATCTTTAACCATTTCTAACCATCTTGCCCATTCTCCTCTAACTTTTGACATCAACAAGACATTTTCGTCCACACAACAGCCGTTCACTGGATATTTTCTCTTTTTTGGACCATTCTCTGTAAGCCCTAGAGATGGTTGTGCATGAAAATCCCAGTAGATCAGCAGTTCCCTTTCAAGGGAACTTCAAACTGTATCCTCTAGGGTTTGCTATTGGGGAATGCCTCGTCGTAACCTGGAGCATTATATTGAAAAACACAAACAACACATTGGCCGGGCGAAATGTCACTACCGGTGCGACTATAGTATAAATATCCTCTTCTCTGTCTTCATAGGCTTCTACGGGATCCTTCTTGATCATCAGGCCCCCAGCGCGGCACTGCAAAATTTCCTGGATCTCCGGCTATGTCACCCTGAGGGGCTTTCTGGTCACCAGGATATCTCCTCTTGCTGAAGCATCAAGCTGAAAGTATAGGTGGGATTTGCAAAAACCTTCTTGTGCAATGCTGTCTCAGGCAGTGCTCCCCTTGCCTTAGAGGGTTGTATTTGAGATTGTCTCTCCCGTTCGGTTCAGTACCTCTGGGTATCTGTGAATAAATGCTTGTAAAGCTTTAAGTATGTACACTAAGCTCTGTGAACTTTCTTTTGCGCATTTTCTAAAATCCACATAAGTGGTAAGTGTGCATGCAAGACTGCACACTTTATGAAATCCTGTATGTTAAGGGTTACTTGATTAGCTTCGTTTGCTTTCTCTGAGTTGGTCAGACCCCGGTCCCTGGGGCTCCACTCAACCAGTGTGTCTATTAACACATTTTGAAGCATCCCTACCCTGAGCATTGAGGGTTATTGTGAGCATGGTGCTTCCTGTCAAGCGCTCGAGTTCTCTCGCCTTCTAAGGAGTTGTATTCCTTGCTCCGTGGGCTGTTCACGTGGTAGTATTAGCAGTGCTTGAGAGCACACTACTCCCTTGTTGAATTTGGACTTCTCCTCTCACGTGAGGGGTTGAATTCTACATTTTCACAGAGCAGCAGTAGAGAGCAGGGTGTTTGACCCCTCAGCTAGATATTTACTGCTAGCAACTCCAGCATTTATACCTTAGATCAAGTTGGTGACTCTCGAACATATTGGTTTTGGGATGCACCATTCCACCCATGAGCTGCTTTTTCAGAGTGCTGCAAGAGCCCCTTAGAACAGTCTCCTAAAATCCAGACAGTTCAGCGAGCTTATGCCAGAGCAAGTGGTAGCCCCTGTGTGACAGGCCAAGATTTAGTATGATGCTAGGCTCTTGGTCGTATCCCTTTAAAAATAATATTTTCTTGATTCTAAGCCTTGAGCTCTACCCCGAGCACAGGAGTCTGGCCCTAACAGGTAAGTTTGGGTATGTAGCCTAGGCCTTTGGCCGTAAAGGATAATGTCAAGGAAAGCTAACGTCCCAGAGGCAACTCCCATGGAAACGGTAGAGTTGGTACTTAATGCTCACCATGGTTCTGGTCTGCACTCCCCTCACCATGGTGGCGTGAGTATACCAGTCCCTTAAAAAGGGAACATCTCAGGCTACTTATGTAACCATGGTTCCCCGTAGTAGGGAATGAAAAAGAAAGTGTAGGTCGTGACATTTGCCAAGTATAATAACCCATGCTCGGAACTGGTGCTCTGCATTTAACCCATCCAAGTGCACACACACAGCAGTGAGAAGTGAACACACCCCCGGAGCAGTGGGCAGCTATATCCAGTGCCCAGGGAGCAATTGGGGGTTCAATGCCTTGCTCAAGGGCACTTCAGCCATGGGTATTGATGGTGGAAGAGAGCGCCGCTCATTCACCCCCCCCCCCCAACTACAACTCCTGCCAGCACCGAGACTCAAAACTGTGACCTTCACAGTTACTTCACATTACAAGTCCAACCATTAGGCCACAGCTGCCCCACAAGCAAGATCCTGCATCCTCTAGTTTCCCGCCATGCTTTAGACTCTAGCTTCAGAAGAAGAAGTGGATGGCATGTTCTCACGGCACATATTTATACTGTTGATGCACCGGTAGAAATGTCATGGACTGTCGCTGTCGCTAGCATGTGTTGTTGCTGTTATTCAATCTATGCTTCAGACATGGGTCACAATTAGGCATTCCCTTATAGAGGACGCAATGTCTCATTCCCTACTTAGGGAACCATGGTTACATAAGTAACCAGAGACGTTTTTGAAATACTCAGACCAGCCCGACCATCTCTCATGGGCATTGTGCGGTTAGTACTACAGCAAGACATCATGACAAACATGAGAAAAGACAAAATTTCCAAAGTTAATCAGTTGTGTGCATGTGTTTCAGACAGAATTCTGAATCTATTTCAAACATGCCATGAATCTTTCAAACTTGCAAAGTCTTGTGTTTTTCAGCTCATCTGTACAAACACTTGTTGCAGCATCTTGTTCCTCACAAATCAGGCTTTGTGTCCTGGTAGACTGATTTAAACCTGTGCATCCTGACATTCTAACAGAGTGGTCAGTCTGAGGTTTAGACTGTGATCCCTTACCAGGCCAGTCCAAGAATGCTCCAAATGCCAGTGCCAGGTGTCTGAGCCAGTCTGTCTGTTCTGCGAGAGAGGAGAGGTCCAGGCCATCAGGGTTCTGTAGCAGTAGTGTGGCGATGAGAACCCAGGGCTTCAGAACCATGTTTTCCTCCTGGATGCGCACCAGTCGGAACGCAGCGTCGTTCAGAAACTCATGAGTGTCTGCACTGGGTTTCTGAGGAATATACCTGATAAAAACAACACTAGTCATTTCTCTTTGTACAGAGTGCAATCTGCTTCCCCTAAATATGGATTATATCTGAACACTGACTATAGAAAAAAAAAGTAAAATCAGCAATGCATTTGATATATATTTAATCTACTATAAAGCATCAATATTGCATGTATATATATAAAAACATATTGTACAATTAAAAAGATTTTACATATTTTTGAAAGAAGTATGCTCACCAATTGCATTTAATTGATGAAAGTTCTAGTAAAAAGCAACATTTTAAATGTAAACTCACATGATCTTTCAGAAATCATTGTAATATGCTGATTTGCTACTCAAGAAACATTTCATACAAATATCAATGTAAAATAATAATAATAATAATAATTAATAAATAAATAAACCAGTTGCAGCTTAATATTATGGAAACCATGATGTTGTTTTAAGGATTCTTTGATGAAAAGCATTTATTTAAAAAGCATTTATTTAATATATAAAAATATTTATTTACTTTTGTCACATTATGAATGTCTTTACAGTCAAAACACTTTTGAATAAAAGTAAGCAAAGAAAATGATAAACACACTATAAAAAAATAATACAATGTAAAGCGTTGATAATTGATTTTCCAGTAAAATTCACAAGAGAACCTCTTGAGCTTTGATGGCATCATCTTTCTGATTGTTCTACACCAAAGGTACAGTGCATAATACAACTGTTTCTGAAAACAGATTTAATACGCATAATTTACTGTGACATTATTAAACAAGGATAAGAAAATTGTGCATGCTAGGTGAGGGAATCCATAGGAAAGCATTGTTTAGATTTTAAAAGCTTGCTGTGACAAAAATCCATGCTTTGTGTGACTAATGTAGGCCTTTAAAGCAAAACATTCTGAGCGTGGCTGATTGCAGGTGTCATACCTGGGCAGCAGGTTGTACTGAGAGCGGTTTATCTTCCCCTCTGCCAGACTGCGTACAGATACAGGATGACCAAAATACACATACATACTGCCATAGTCCTCACTCAAGACCCGCCGGGCCTTCAATAGACCCTGAGAGGAGGAAAGAAAGCATAAACTTGAAATCAAAATTCCCTTGATCTTCTGACATATGAGAAGTCATTGTATGATAAAAACAGCCCTATAAGTTTCAAACTCAAAACTTTCTCGTTAAACATTCTGCCAAAAAGACACAAAAGGTTGTGGAATGTTACACCAAAGAGTATAGAAGCCCAAGAGGCGAAACCCTGTAGTGATAAGGGCGACAGTCTAAAGATGGCACTGCCGTCATTTTGGACTGAAAACTGCTGAAAGTTACTACAAGATGCGAGAGAGCAAGTGGGCGAAACATAAGCAGTGTGCTGCAATAAACTGCAGCAATTATAAATATTTTCTTCTCTAACACAATTGCTGCCAATGGTTTTGATCTCTATTGCTAATTTGAATTTGATCGATTACTATTTTCAGTTAAATGTGTGCACTCGATTAATGACAGAAATATCAGAATCCTCACAATAGTTTAGACCTTGATTCAATGTTTGCAAGTCTTTCATATTTTTTTTTATAAATGTTACGAATGTGTATCGTGTATTTTAATTTATGTCTGCCTCTATTAAATCATTAACAAACATCACATCTGGTCAATGTGATTTAATGTTTTCTTTCTCTTTGGAGTGTTACAAGCTCTTGGTGCATAAAGAAGATCTATAAAGTTGCAAAGACTAAAGTGTGAAATCCAAAGAGATATTCTTTATCTAATTTAAGTCTCGTCCACACCCCACTAAAACCACTCACCCTAACACGCCCCCTCATCTCTATGTCACTATGTGGGAAAAATTGGGAAAAAACATTTATCTTCATTGAAAAATCCTTAAAAAGGAAACATGTTTTTTCACAAAAATATGAAGCAGCACAACGGTTTTCAAAACTGATAATAAGAATATGTTCAGAACATTAGAAATTACTGATTTCAGAAGGATCATGTGACAGTGAAGAGTGAAGTAATGATGCTGTTTTGCATCATAGGAATAAATTACATTTTAAAACATATTCAAATAGAAAACTATTTTAAACTTAAATAATATTATTTCACAATATTGGTGTTTTTTACTGTATTTTAATCAAATATATGTAGCCTTGTGAGCATATGACTGTTCTTGTTTTTTTATGTTGTTGTTTTTTTTACAGGAAATGTGAACAGATTAAGAGAATATATCTTGCGGCACATATTTTGTTGTTATATGTCTGCTAAAAACAGTGATGTAATGCATATTAGAAGGCCATGCGTACTGAGGTTGATTCTTTGGGCTTCGGGATGCCGAGCAGCTCACGGGCGTACAGAGATTCTTCCAGAATTCTCTCATAGCTGATGCTGACAGGAACCAGGTTCACATCAAACAGCTCTCCTTTAAAAAAAGGCTCCATCACAATATTCAACAACCCTGAGGGAGAAGATAAAGAGAGCGGGAGATGAAGCTGACACAAAATGAACAGTGTTCAAAGAGGTGGACTGTGTTTTTTGTCTCATTCATCTAAATTTGCTTTTGTTGGGTTTGATTGATGAGCTGCCACCATTGGGCTTTCCAGGTTTAAGGTAGTCGATTTGAGGGCTCTATATCATTCTATGACTAAGATTCAGTGAAAATCCTGTGTAATCTCATTTAGCTGGCATCTTACTTCCTGTGTGCAAGCCATGCGGACCAAAAAAATGTTTCCTGCCACCTTGAATTTATTTGTGAAGCAATAAAAAGGCTGAAAAGTGGGGGAAAGCTTTAACGCTCCAGAATACATGCAGAAGAAAAGCAAAGAGCTTTTATCAAAATGAAACATAGAAAAGTCAAACAGTCTGTTTTTGAAATTGTATAAAAAAAAATATTGCAAACATTTAGTCGATTTAGTAATAATTTAGAACACTTACCCGTCTTTGGTGTGAGAGATTTGCATGTCCTGCTTCTAGTTCCTTCTAAGAAGAACTCAATCGGGGCATATCCATTCTGAATAAATGACATAGAACAGGTTCATAATTTTTCAACAATGTATATTTTCAACTGTCAAGAATGGAATCCTTCAGCCAGAGGCTTGTTCATTTCAGTTTTGGTGTAAAAGGGCTTTTAAATTTGCCAAAAATAGAATTTTCTTATATTCAAAACAAACAAGATGCATTGGGATCAGCATTCATAGACATTTTGAACTATTGGGGTTAGACAACACGTGTGAGGTCCTACACATTGTCGAAATTATACTTTAGATTTAACACTGTCACATGGAATTGATGTTGATGGTGTTGAAATTATGCAGCCAAGCGATGATATCACAGATCATTATCTAGTCTTGTGTAAACTTCATATAGCTAAAACTGTAAATTCGTCTTCTTGTTACAAGTATGGTAGAACTATCACTTCTACCACAAAAGACTGCTTTGTAACTAATCTTCCTGATTTGTCTAAATGTCCTTAGCATATCCAATAGTTCAGAAAAACTTGATGTAACACAAACTATGGACATTTTAGATATGGTTGTTCCTTTACGCTTAATCAAGATTAAGGAAAATCGTCTGACACCATGGTATAATGAGCATACTCGCACCCTAAAGCCCGGAAAATGGAACACAGCTGGAAGAAAATAAAACTAGAGGTATTTCGTATTGCTTGGCAGGACAGTGCACTATCCTACAGAAAAGCATTAAAAACTGCTCGATCTGATTACTTCTCTTTTAGAAGGAAACAACATAACCCCAGGAATTTATTCAATGCAGTGGCTAAATTAATTAAAAATAAAACATTCAACAGGTGTTGACATTTCCCAACAGCACAGCAGTAATGACTTTATGAACTACTTTACTTCTAAAATCTATACTATTAGAGATAAAACTTTAACAATGCAGTCGTCAACTACAGTAATGCATCAGACAGTGCACTATAGATCCCCTGAGGAACAGTTCCACTCATTCTCTACTATAGGACAGGAAGAATTGTATAAACCTGTTAAATCATCTAAACCAATAACATGTATGATAGACCCTAATCCATCTAAGCTCATAAAAGCTTCCAAAAGTCATAGATCCTCTTCTTTGACTATTATTAATTTGTCATTGTCATTAGGATATGTTCCCAAAACCTTCAAATTGGCTGTTATTAAGCCTCTCATCAAAAAAACACAACTAGACCCAAAAGAACTAGTTAAGAAAAAATGCTATCTGTGAGGATTTACAGTCAGCATTTAGACTATATCAAAGTACTGAGACTGCTCTCATTAGAGTTACAAATTACCTGCTCTAACCATCTGATCTTGGTTGAATCTCTCTATTAGTGTATACAGCTGTACAGATACACACCCAGGTATCGGATCAGTACTTGGTATCGTCCGATACCCTGAGTCCAGGTATCGTAATCGGTATCAGGAAGAGAAAAAGGGGTTTCGAAACATCTCTAGTGTTAATTATAGGATGTATGCATGTAATAACCTAGAACACAGTCTAAGACTTGATGGTTGCTCTGTCAATTCTTCGTCATCAGTTAGGAACCTAGGTGTGCAACTTGAAAGCAATCTTGCCTTTGAAAGCCACATTTCTAGAAATTGTAAAACTGCATTTTTCCATCTCAAAAATATATCTTAATTAGGACCTATGCTCTCAATGTCAAATGCACAAACATTAATAAATATATTCATAACCTCAAGGTTAGATTATTGTAATGCTTTATTGGGTGGTTGTTCTGCATGCTTAATAAACAACCTCCAGCTAGTATTAGTATTCCAAACTCTGGAATAACCTACCTAACATTGTTCGGGAGGCAGCTTTTTAACCTGGCTTACACTATACACTAATACACTTCTAATATTCAAATCCGTTAAAGGATTTTTAGGCTGCATTAATTAGGATCCACAGTCAAGACCTTGTGTCCTAGACAGCCACTGGGACAAGACCACAGGAAACAGATGAGTCCTCTGCACAATCTGACTTGGCTGCAGCCTGGAGTTGAACTGCTGGTTTCATCTGGTCAGAGGAGAACTGACCCCCAAACTGAGCCTGGTTTCTCACAAGGTTTTTTCTCCATTCTGTCAACGATGGAGTTTTGGTTCCTTGCAGCTGTTGCCTCTGGCTTGCTTAGTTGGGGACACTTTATTTCCAGTGATATAGTTGACTTGATTGCACAGATACTATTTCAACTGAACTGAGCTGGATGATGACATCAGTGGATTCAATGATGAACTGCCTTTTTGCATTATTGACACAATATGTTCCTATTTCATGCTGTTCAGTTGCTTTGTCACAATCTGTATTGTTAAAAGCGCTATATAAATAAAGGTGACTTGACAAGATAGCACAGTACAGATTTAAAAAGTAAAAGAAAAGCAAATACATTGAATAAGTAACACAATTAGTTACTTTTTTAGGGAGTAACACAATATTGCAATGCAATACTTTTTAGTATTGCATTTTTTTTATAAGGAGCTTTCCCCAACACTGGTTTTGATCAAGGGTCCTTGCAGCTACACATAATATGTTTCCCCAGGGTTAAGAGCAGTTTGAATTTTATCTTCTGTATTTTATCTATATATACGGGACAGTTTAGTTCCCTGATTTGTTCAGTTGTGTGGATGAAGCATCTTACCCTCAGCATGGTCTTCACATACTCGGAGAACACAGCCCAGTAAAGTTTATCACCGCCAAACGACCGACGGATGAAAAAAGCTCCCGACATGCGCAGCATCTCACCAACAAACTTCATGCTCATGAAATCTGCAGGAAACATCATGACATTAGAAAACAGCAAAGTATATGTAATCAATATAACTCAAAATGTTTAAGGTCACTTGCTGAAAAAATCTGAAATGAAAGAACAAAGAAACTACTGAAATTAATTTAGTGATTTTCTTAAAACTAATATTCAAATTATTTTAACTTGACACTGTTTGCCTCTATCCTTCAAACCACTAGGTTTCACCCATTTATCAACAAGACATTTTTAATAATTTAAAATATAATACAATTTTGTATGATCACTTTTTCTTTTATATATTTTAATGAATACAAGTCAGAATAAAGATGCGGTTTCATTTTTACATGAATATCTTACACTGATTGATGATGGAACATTATTTCACCCGTATTTTGACATTTTATTTTCACAAAAATAATTTGAAACATTAAAACGATAGTTCACCCAAAAATGAAAATTGGATGTTTATTTGCTTACCCCCAGGGCATCCAAGATGTAGGTGACTTTGTTTCTTCAGTACAACACAAACAAAGATTTTTAACTCAAACTGTTGCAGTCTGTCAGTCATATAATGGAAGCTAATAAGAATCACGGCTTTGAGAGTAAAAAAAAAAACAAGCCTAATTGAGATTGTAGATAGAGTTTCAATGGTCAATTTGAGAGATAGGTGGCGGTAATGCACTTATAAGTGTGATCCGCCGTAAAACAAGAAGACGACGACAACGTTTCATGCGCCGGCTGTTGAGAACGCGCTCAGGACAGTTGAGACATTGTGATAAAAAACGATATAAATACTGTTCAGTTTCTTGCACAGACAGATCATATCATCACGAGCCACAGGGTTTAATTTTGTTTAGTATTTTGTATGTTTTTTGACTCTCAAAGCCGTAATTCCCATTCACTTCTATTATATGACTGACAGACTGCAACGGTTCGAGTTAAAAATATTTGTTTGTGTTCTACTGAAGAAACAAAATCACTAACATCTTGGATGGTAAAATATCAAATTTTCATTTCTGAGTGAACTATCCCTTTAAAGCAGACAATTCACTTGAATTTAATATGCCTTCTATGTGTATAAAATCCATTTCTGACCCATATATCCAGGGTATTTAAAAATACCATGATTTTACAAGAGTATATATTCTAGAATAAAAACGTGGCACAACCTTTTATGTTTATGAAGTTTAGAAACTACCATAGAGTGCTTGTATTAAGATTTTGAATATAATACAGAAAGATTTTCAATTGTTTAGATGCTCCAGCTGGCACTTTTTGTACATCAAACCACCCAGATACTGTCTAAACAAAGTCAACCTTCAAAAACACCCTGAGAGAACCACAGAAAGGCTATAAAATCAGATACAAACTCCACTCAAGCATATAAAGGAGTATGGACTACATACTTTTGTAAAGTGTGTCTACTTGTGTTTGTATACTAGCTACACTCCTCAGACAACTCCTGTCCACGCTCACCCATTCCAGCTGCGATCACAGGCAGTGGAAGATCATATGTGTAGAGGAGGTAGGACATCATCAGGAAGTCCATGTAACTACGGTGGCTGGGAAGGAGAACCACCGGGTGTTCCTGTACAGCCTGCTGGAGCTGCAGAGAGAAAACATCATCGATGAAAACCCACATGACATCAAACTTTATTTACATGCTTCTTTATTAAACCAACCGGCAGGACCATCTAATGCCGCGTTTCCACCTAAATTACCCGGAAAAATTGTACCAGGAACTTTTTTCCCCAGGAACTATTTTCCCCCCATCCTCGGTAGTTCGGACTTCGCTTATTCAACTCGGGAGTGAGAGGTCTGCGATGACAAATCCGGTATTTCTGCAAACAGCAGCGTACTTGATAACATCAGTCAGCTCGCCTTGGCTACTGCAATTTTCCTCACTGTATATTTACAATAAAACGAAATAGGATATCAAATACCACAGCCTCCTTTTGTTATAAAAAATTATAATAACAGCAGAAATGTACTTAGTTCAGGGGAATGTAGGCTATATATATATATATATATACATATATATATATATATATATATATATATACACACAGCCATTACAATGAAACGAAATATTATATCAACTGCCTCTTTTTTTTTATTTTAACATATAGATAAATTGAATACAGACCAAAGATAACCGGTTAGATTTACCCAAAACGAATTATATTTTATGTTTAACCACTAAAGAGACATCAGCGCTAGCGGCACACATCAGAAGGTCTAGCCGAGGTGAGGCTGCTCTCTGCGGATACATGAGGACTGAGCTCCCGCTGATCTCGTGGAGCTGACCGTCTCCGAAATTAGCGAAACACATTTTTAAATAGGCACCGTCTTTATAAATAAACCGCAGATTTGAGTTTTAAACAACTACATTCTCGCCTGAAATACTTTTAAAATTACATTTCATGACACAATAACAGTAATATTTTGAAAATTATCCGAATAAATGGTGGTTGAAATCACAATGCTGTGTAAACTCAACCTATCAGCATGTTTAGCGTCCAAGTCCCGCCCCCAAAAGTTACGGAACTTTGTAAAAGTACCATCTCGCCAGAAGGGACTTTCTGAGGGAAATTTTTTTGCCTGGGACTTGATTTAGTTCCTGGTTCCTGCAGTGGAAACACACAGAGTACCAGCCCAAAGTCCCTAGTTCCTGGGTAAAGTTCCTGCGGTGGACACGAGGCTTAAAACACTGGTTCCCCACTAGGGGGCCTCAGGATGACTTGGAAGTATTTAAATTGAATTCATTATTAATTATACATTACAATAATCTACAAATGATTGTAGATATTTCCAAAAATGTTGGGACACTTTACAAATTGAGAATAAAAACAGATTTCAATGATTTGGAAGTTTCAAATTTCAATATTTTATTCAGAATACAACAGTCTGCAAACCTCTGAGGACTGAGAAAACAAGTTGCTCAAGTTTAGGAATAGGAATGTTGTCCCATTCTTGTCTAATACAGGCTTCTAGTTGCTCAACTCTCTGAGGTTTTCAAATGTTTTCTATGGGTGAAAGATCTGGACTGCAGGCTGGCCATTTCAGTATCCGGATCCTTCTTCTACGCTGATGTTGTTATTGATGTAGTATGTGGTCTGGCATTGTCATGTTGGAAAATGCAAGGTCTTCCCTGAAAGAGACGATGTCTGGATGGGAGCATATGTTGTTCTAGAACTTGGATATACTTTCCAGAATTGATTGATGCCTTTCCAGATGTGTAAGCTGCCCATGCCACACACACTCATGCAACCCCATACCATCAGAGATGCAGACTTCTGAACTGAGCGCTGATAACAACTTGGGTTGTCCTTGTCCTCTTTAGTCCGGATGACATGGCACCCCAGTTTTCCAAAAATAACTTAAAATTTTGATTCATCTAACCACAGAACAGTTTTCCACTTTGCCACAGTCCATTTTAGATGAGCCTTGGCCCAGAGAAAACACCTGCTCTTCTGGGTCATGTTTAGATATGGCTTCTTTTTTGACCTATAGAGTTTTAGCCGGAAACGGCGAATGGCACGGTGAATTGTGTTCACCAACAGTGTTTTCTGGAAGTATTCCTGAGCCCATGTTGTGATTTCCATTACAGTAGCATTCCTGTATGTGATGCAGTGCCGTCTAAGGGCCCGAAGATCACAGGCATCCAGTATGGTTTTACAGCCTTGACCCTTGACACACAGAGATTGTTCCAGACTCTCTGAATCTTTGGATGATATTATGCACTGTAGATGATGATAACTTCAAACTCTTTGCAATTTTTCTTTGAGAAACTCCTTTTTGATATTGCTCCACTATTTTTCATCGTAGCATTGGGCGAATTGGTGATCCTCTGCCCATCTTGACTTCTGAGAGACACTGCCACTCTGAGAGGCTCTTTTTATACCCAATCATGTTGCCAATAGACCTAATAAGTTGCAAATTGGTCCTTCAGCTGTTCCTTATATGCAAATGTACCTGTCCCAACTTTTTTGGAATGTGTAGCTCTCATGAAATCCAAAATGAGCCAATATTTGGCATGACATTTCAAAATGTCTCACTTTCAACATTTGATAAGTTATCTATATTCTACTGTGAATAAAATATAAGTTTATGAGATTTGTCAATTATTACATTCCTTTTTTACTCACAATTTGTACAGTGTCCCAACGTTTTTGGAATCGGGTATGTAATTCTAAAATAAATAATAATAATAAGACATGAACTGAAATAAAATAAAATAAATCCCCTTCAATACCTATTGTATAGCACTGTTGGGCTGAAGAACACACAGTTCTGGCAACATCTGAAATCATGACATTTCAGTGAATTGTTGTTAATTGATTTAATGTATCAAAACTCCCTATTTCTGTTCATTAAAAAAAATATATATAATAATAAAACAAACAGTGCTTTCATTATTACAGGAACTACAATCGGTCAAATGTTTGAGATATATATATAGATATATATATAATTATACTCACAAAAGCGGTTTTCATTTGATAAACAGATATAGTAAAAACAGTAACATTGTGAAATATTATTACAATTATTAAAAATGTAATTTATTCCTGTGATGTAAAGCTGAATTTTCTAATCTGCTGATTTAACTGATCAGGAAACATTTCTTATTATCAATGTTGAAAACAGTTTTGCAGCTTAAAGATTTGGGAGGTACATCAAATAAATAAAAATAGTTGTTTTAATCAGCAAGGATGCATTAAATTGATAAATCGTGACAATGTAGACATTTTAGATGTTACAAAGATTACATTTTAAATAAATTCTAATGTCAAGTACATTATGCATAAAAAAAATATATTTCACATTTTTTACTGTTTTACTGTATTTGTATATGTATTAAATAAACGCAGTCTTGGTGCACAAAAGAAACGTCTTTCAAAAATGTTTTCAAAAAAGCTTAATTATTCAATATTTTTGACTAATATAAAATATATGTTAATAGGCACTTTAACAATAACATACTAATGACAAGGGATTTGAATTAAATGAGGACAGCTGTTTTAGTAGCATTAGATGACCCTAGTAGTGTAGATGCCAGGTGTTTTAGCAGGAAATTCACACGTGTATTTTGGGAACAGTGAAGAGTCACTCACTCTCTGGATGCCTTCTTCATTCACACACACGCTGCGGAAGAGCCTCTTGAAGGCTTTGCTGAGCGTAAAGGCAAAGAAACGAATAGTGCTGAGCTGCAGACGGTGAGCCATCTCATCCAGAATAAGAGACGCTTCTTCCGCAACACACTCGCTGCTGTCTCCTGATTCTGATGAAACCTACACACACACAACTCAGTAGCCATTAAAGCATCCAGGGTCTGATCTGTATTCCTAGATCCAGACCAAGAAATGGAGAGCACAACACTGTAATATTGACATAATAATAATTAAACAAGAGCACATTTCCTTTGAATGTCCAATTCCTCCACAATATCTTACAGAATTTAGGGTTCCTAAATAAAAACATAAAACTGTGGCACTGAGAAGGATGGTGGTGCTCTTTGTGGTTTCTGTACCTGTTTAATGACATACTGCAGGTGGTCTGACTGCAGAACGATGCTTTTCAGCATGCTGGCTTTGCAGGGCACTAGTCCTCTATAGAGTGTGGGAGTGTAGCATCTCAGTGCGTATCGCAGATCACTGGAACGTCGCCTCTCCTCCAGAATGTCTTCAAAATCATCCTGCTTCTTCAGCATTGGATGCCTAGGCTGTATGAAGACAGATGCATGCTTTTTATAATAATAAGATAATGGTGATTCATTATATGAACTGAAAGAACTTTCTTTTTTTTAACTGTAATACATTACAATTACATACACAATTACACAAAACCAATGAATAAAATAATATGACAGAATTATGGTTGACTTACTGAACTGATTTTGATTTGCTTATGCTTAAATGTTTTAAATTAATTAATAAATGCTTGTTCATTTTACCAAATATAAACTGCACATATGAAGAGTTAATTTCCAGAATGCCGAGACCGTGCAGATCTTGGTTAAAAATTTTTTATTTTGAACACATTTTTCTATAAAATTATACATTGTATAATATTCTTTTGATTCATGAAATGCTAAGGTTGATAACTAATGCTAAATAATAAGCATTAGTTATAATAATAAAAACAAGACAACTTATAACCACTATAAATTCTACTAATTCATTTGGTTTTTAACTAGATCTGACTTAATTATTCTAAAATGTGGAAAATACTGTAGTAGTACAAAATAATCAGTACTGTAGGTTAGGGATGCACGATATTGGATTTTGGCCGATATTCGATATGCCGATATTTTCAAAATAATTTTGGCCGATGCCGATACCGATATCGATATATATACAAATATATACTGATATATTTAAACTTTAATTTTACTGAAGAGAAATCCATGTATCTCTTCTGTACTGATTCTACCATAAATTTATTATTTTACAAATGTAGACAGACATTCACATCTGAAAAACAGGTCAATTATTTCACTTGGAGAATATCGGTTTGGCTCATCGGCAGAAATATTCATATCGGCCGATACCGATAATGGTCATTTTAAGCTTTTATCGGCCGATACCGATATTGTGCCGATATTATCGTGCATCCCTACTGTAGGTGTATCCATTTATATGTAATTAATATAAAAAAAGAAAATAATTAAATTAATAGCTAAACATGTATGCTGCTTAAACATATGCATGTTTGTAATTATTACTGCTATAATTCAAAAAACGCTGTCAGATTGTATAGAAAGCTTTGCATTGATTTCTTTATTATTATTATTATTATTGCTATATGGCTCTAAACCCAGGTAATAACAAATGTGATTTAATATTTTTGTTTCACGAAAAGCTCGTGTGCACTGGACATGAAATGTGCTTAATGTTTCCTTCAATTAAAGGAAGGAAGCTGTGATAGATTCAAACTGCAAGTGTTGCAAGCATGTAATATTTTGTCAGAAAGCATGCAAAAATGTTGTAAAACACTCACCGAATACAAAGCTCTAGATTCCATCTCCATTCCGCAACTATCAAAACATGAGTGTAATGGATGAGATGAGTTCTGAGTGAGAAAGTTTGGATCAAGGTTGATCGTTCAGTCCAGTAACACTCACAGCTGTTTTAGAAATACAACAAGCGGGTGGAGTGACAAATGAGTATGAATCAGCCGATGCCGGGTGGGCGGGGCTTGGAGGTACGGCTGTTGGATCAAGTCGGTCGCGATTGGTCAAAAGTAATCATTTTATTTATCATTAATATTATAATCGTAGGTGCTCCAAGCTACTTGTTTAATGCCACTCGTTAAATCTCCCTACTGACGTCACCTGCTGTGTCTAAGTCACAGCTACGTAACATAAAAGAATCGAGAGAGCGTTCCTGCGTTTAGCCAATCAGAAACGCCTCCTCCCTGTCATTCATTCTGTGTTTTTGGATTGGTTTACACGTCTTTGAGGGCGGGATTCATGTAACTGAAGGTATGGTCACTGACTAAATCTGGATAAAGTCAGCAAAACGGATAAAATAGTTCATAATGTCTGTAAGCACGATAGATAGATAGATAGATAGATAGATAGATAGATAGATAGATAGATAGATAGATAGATAGATAGAATAGATAGATAGATAGATAGATAGATAGATAGATAGATAGATAGATAGATAGATAGATAGATAGATAGATAGATAGATAGATCACGTGGTACATGTTACTTTTCTCAGCGCTATATGAATGGCGTTTGGGATTACTAGAGTGCTCTTTTACATGCGCGATTTTTTTGTATTTATTTTTATATCAGGTAGCACATTTTAATAGTAATTTATCTAAAAGTTGATCACTTTTACCTTACATATAGTAAGACAAAAATGTCGTGAGATTTGATTGTTGTCACTGGAGGCTCTGGGCCTCCACGCGCCGCCCGGAGGACAGCGAGGGTTTTTACAGACGCTAGTTTCCTCCTGCTCCAGTCCTGCGCTGTCACGACCGTGCTACTTCCGGTACCAAGAACGTGTTGACGGAAAGCGAAAAGGGACATCTCGCGTGTACGATACACACACGTGAAACACACGAAAGCCAACATTGCTGTTGAAACGTGTTTTATTTATCTTAAAAAATGAGCGTGAAAAGAGATGAACAGGATGGGGAGGCGGATGGCGATCATCTTTTCCTCGATCAAGTTCTAAACCAGTTGTATGATTTTGGTAAGTCTGAAGTTTTTTTTAAACAGCTAACGTTAACAGACATCCTGACACAGTCCCAGTATCGTAGACATTAGCAGATGGTGATTAACAGCGGTTTACAGCATAAGAACAAGCCACCGAGAGATGTATGATAACTTCACTCAGTGTAACTTGTGTAGTGCTGCAGGGTTAGGTTCACATTGAATTAGCAGCGTACTACATAGTGTGCACTATATACTGCATACTGTAAACAAAACAAATGTATTGAAACATTACTGAGGAAAACATATAAAAAGTATTCCTCGTTACATTTACTCCTGGATTCACAGCCACCTAAAATAAACTTGCACCGATTGGTCTTAAAATATGGAAGTGTCCTTTTTTATCTCAAGATGCAGACCAGTAATGTTTGTTTATTATCATTTTTTTCTAAGGCATATATATATACTAACTAAACTATGGTTAAGCCCTGTCTGTGAAATTATTATCGTTTTGGTCTGATTGCTTCTGTTGTCCTCCTCATTTGTGTTTATGCTAAATGGCTAATGTAAATATAGGCCTACATACAAAACCAACAACACTTTATGAAATGTGTAATTGCTGATGGTAATAGTTTTTTTCTTCTTCTTCATGTTTAGGGGATAGAAAAAACAAAGGATTGAAAAAGACTCAGAAGAGAAAGAAGTCTACAGGAGACACAGGCTCCGAGCAGATCATGACGAGCTCCACAGTTTGTGAAAACATCCCGTCTGGAGCTGAACTTTCCAGTGTAGAGCTGGTTACATTTACTGATCCTCTGAAGAAGAACAAAATACCCAAGACTGCTGAACCAGGGCAGAAGGTAAGAAAAGCATGCAGCGTCTTTGCTCCATGAGGGATTTTCTTTTTTCTTTTTGTTGAGCCAATCATTTGACTGATTCTGTAGATATAGAGTGCTGCTGTGATGTATTTTTTAAGGCCAATGCAAAAGTAAGTATCACCCTGGTTCCCTCAAATCGCAAATTAATTTGAATAACCCTAGAAGTTACAAGCTAAAGTTAGGCTATAATTAAACTAATCCATGGCATAAGTTAAATGGCACAACCATTATGTATCAAACATATCTTGTAGTCTTTATTTTAAAAAAAAATCCCAAGAAAAAAATGTAGTTGGCAAGATTGTGATTATATACCCCAATCCCGGTCTAATTCATGTGAAATGGAAATCCTTGTGTTTTGAGTATGTGCATGAACTAATAAATGCAACCACATCATCTCATCTGTGTTTATCCTCAGGTTCCTGATGTTAAAGGAAAGAAGAAATCGGGCTCAGATGAGAAACTGGCAATAGAAAAGGTGAGGTTATTGCTTTTCAAAACCTAGTGAACTGTCCAAGTAATCAGCATTTTAAAAGTCGGAACAAAATTAAAATCCACCCTGTTCTAAAATCCACATCTGTTTTCTAAATGCATTATCTAAATCCATGCATTTGTTAATTGACCTTGTAATTTTTTATCGAATTGTCAAACTGGATCTTCCTGAGAAACGACAGATTTCTCTCGGCTGACTCAGGATCCATTTTTTCAGCAAAGCCAAGCTCCAACAGTGATCAAACTCACACGCAAGCGTGCAAAAAAAGAAAAATAATATTAACACTGCGTACACAGATTGGGAGACCTCATGGTATTTTTGTTTTATTTTTGTTGTTGAATGGATGTGAATGGAGTTGAAGCTCCACCCCTTTGAATCCCTTTTGTAGTATGATAAGCCACTTGTTTCTCATTTATCACATGAACTCACCATGGTGTGTGTGTGTGTGTGTGTGTGTGTGTCCTTCACAGGCTCGGTTTGAGGTTCACAAGTTTGGGCTGTCGGGGTATCAGAAGCAGCAGCAGAGGGTCTTTGAGCAGGACAGGGCCATCATGCTGGGAGCCCGAGTGAGTTCAACACACATCCAATAATCAGATGCGCCCAAAGCAACTATAAGAAAGCATTCAGTCTGCTTTGTGTTGAGAATTGCCTCAGTATGCAGTTTACAACACATCACAAGTATGCATTCTCATCATCGCCACTAGGGGCGCTATAGCAGGCAGAAGAGTCCTGGACAGATTGTTGCTTGACCTATTGACAAGTAGGGCTGTCACTTTTGGGAAAAAATCATTTTCGACCACACTGATGTGGGACGCACAGGTACAGCTGCGCAAGGTGGGTGTATTTCTGCCAGTTTTCCATCACAAAAGCCGGTCGCTGTCAGCTTGCAATGGTCCTTCTCATAACTCAGAATCTCCTGTAACTAGATGCGCGAATGAGGGGAATTCGTGTCTACTGCGCCGCGAGACCTCCCGACGCACGTAAACGCATCTTTATATTGACTTAACATTGAAATTATTCGCGCCAGACGCTCTATTCGCGTTTGGTGCGAACGCAGCATGGTCGCTTTCGAATTGCTGGTATTTTCTGTCTAGCTTTCGCAAGGCATACTGCATTTTTCGAAATTCTTTATTTTCTTTTTATGCTTGTTTGTGAGTTTTGTTACATCTATATTTTTTAATTGTTTAATTATTTTAAAATGAATAGTGTACATATTTGGTTAAAATGTTCATTTTCGAAACTTTTTTTGGTTGGTCTGATCGATTGTGCAATCGATTTTCGAACTAAAAGTGACAGCCCTATTGACTAGTGTACATTTATTTGTCACAGACATCTGAAGGTAACTCGATCACTCCTTTGCCCTACGAATTTTTTATCCCAATTCAAATTATGGTGTATTTAACTACTATATGCTTGTGTACAGTGTACCTATTGTGCTCATGATGAATTGTAGCACACTGCAGTTGAGGTTAAAGGACTGGTGTTAATTTTGGCTTTGAGTGTGGCTTCAGGGGTTTGTAGAGTTTAAAAACTGTAATTACTTGTGTATCTACATGATGTTAATACATCGATTCACTTAAACAAAGTACATAGTAGTTGAAAACGCCTTTTTCACATTTTCATTACTTGAAAAATAAAAATGTCAAAAATAGAACAAAAAAAAAACTAAATAAATGGGAATTTTTTTTTAAATTTAAAATATTAACAAAAAGCTATTATTTATAATCAATAGCCTATATATATATATATATATATATATATATATCGATACAAAAATAACAGTTTGAGTACTTGTGTAGAGTATTAATTTTATTTTATTTTATTTTACAAGGCTCGAATGATTAAATGTTTTTTTTTCTTTCTGTAGCCCCCGAAAAAGCAGTATGTTAACTACAAAATGTATCAACAAATGATAAAAGATCAGAAGATGAAAGCAAAAGAGGAAGCTAAAGCTGTAAGTACAACAGCGACTCTTATATGATTACTTTTTAAAACACTCGATTTCTTCTGCAGCATGTGCAGTCTTTACACTAACATTTCTCCTCTGGGTCTTTTGTCAGGAAACACAGAAGAAAAGAAGGAAAGAAGGGAAATCAAGGTTTGTGTTAATGTTTGAACTCCAGGACATTAAAAAAGTCCACCTTGTGTTGTTCTCCAGGAGTTGTCATTTAAATGATATTAGTTGTACTTTGCTTGTGCTTGATTGTATTCAGGTGCATTTGTGAAATTTCAGCAACATTTCACAAAGGAATTTTCAATAATGCATGAAGCACAACTGACACAGGAGTCACTTTTAAACCATGTAGCTTTTCTTAATGCAGTGAACTTGCATGAACATGAGCAAAATCTGCATGGGAAAATGGATTTGCCTACAGATTCCTGTACAATTCATTGAATTTTCACTCAAAGTCAAGTTATCTGGTCATTGTTTTTGTAACTTTGGTTGTCTTTTTGACTTCTCAGGCCTGAGAAAAGTAAATCATCGTCGAGAGGAGAGCTCGGTGGACAAGTTGGTCGCTTCAAAAACGGAATGCTGGTGTTGAGCTCCAAAGACATTCAGAAACTAAAAGTTAAAGTGAAAAAGTGAGCGACTGTTTCTGAATCTTCAGACCACTTTCAAAATGCAAGATCGTTTTAATATGTATGGAATATCACATTTTGACTGGACTGTAATTGAAACTTTACCTCTTTCATTTATCTGTTGAACATTTATAATGCCATTACGGTTTATATTTTTTGGTTTCTTCACTTTGGTGCGTCTGTGCTACAGACATAAATTATATGTTAAAATATGGTTTGACAGCTTTTGGTACCCGAGTGCGCTTTATAGACCCCAGTAATATAGAAACCTCCCAGAACATCTTAGCAACCTCACTACCAGGGCATTTGACACACATAATTCCTTCAGAAAGTGTAAAAGTGTACTTTTATTCACAATAAATAATGCTGAAACACTGCTTTCTGGAGTTTAATAAATCTATGTGGCTGGGAAAAAAAATCACAGGTGAGATACTTCAAATAAAGACGCATTGATCAGTTGTATTGTTTATTAAAAGGGAAAGACCGTTTTTCTTCTACACCAAGTAGTAAGAAAAGAATGTCATGTACAATGTTTTGATGTACAAAAATCACATTAGTAAGAGCAAATGAGAGCTCGAGATCACATACAGGAGAAAATGATGATACACAATGCTAGAGCTGTGTCTTGTGTCAGCTGATCAGTGGAAAGACTCGTCTGAAAAAACAACTAGTCTTTCCTTTCCAAACTTTTCATAATGCGATCATTTGAGGGCACCTGACTAATGTACATCCACATGCATATGCTGTAAATAGAAAAATAAATTCTTAAAAACGTGTTACTGTGGCAGATTTTCTGTTTTTAGGACTACAGAAGTTTTTCTGATGATAGTTGCGCTCACAGACAGTCATGTTCACCATACTACTCCCTCAAGAGCACTTCATTGTATGCGCTTTCAAAAGAATCGGAGGAAAAATAGGATTGCTCCGTATATATGTCCTTGTTTCTGGAAAATAAAAAATAAATTAATACAGTGGAATTCATCTGTGCTTTCTGTTGATGGGTGTTTCTTCAACTATGGCCACTTTTATGCCTGAAAGGATTATGTTAAATTTGTTATATGATGGATCACATTAAAACTATCATTGTCCATGTGTTCATTTATTTTTTTTTGGTACTTTTACAACTCCACATATCCATAGATTTTATTTTATTTTTTCTCCAGATCCACACTTTCAAACTTGCGCCTAAAAGGGAAACTTCTACAAATGCATGCAAAGTGCCGAAAAAAAATTAAGTATAGTTGTGGTGTTTCAAAAAATAAAAAAAAAGCATGACCATATTATCTAATTGTATTTAGAATACAAAAAAAAATGGTAGCCATAAAATTAGCCTTGGCAAGATGGGCCATTGTAATAATAATAATAAAAAAAAAAATTTAACATGGTATTTCCATTTGAGATGAAATGGGATTGCATTTGTTGGTTAAGAAAATGACAAAGGTTCTGATATTTCCCAGGGCAAAAGGTGACCACAGTTGAAGAACCCCCTGATATGAAGTTTTTAGTTTGTGGCAGTTCAGTATTGGCAGGAATTGCAAGTTGACTTCCTCAGCCATATTGTTGAGTAAGTAAATATCCCCATAGTACACATCTTTTCTCCCATGATTCTGGGTCATATCCATATGTAGCTCTACATAATGAATTCTCCATCACTACAATTGGTTTATTAACATACATATATACTGCACCCTCTCAAGTTCTCATGTTGGCATTATTCCAGTCTCAGCAAACTGCTCTTTGACTGAATTTTGTTTCATATTCAATACACGAGCAGTGATTCTGTTATGTACACGGACATCAAATTTTAAATATACTTTAATACAAACAAAAAAGGATCATTGTGATATTAAAAAAATTAATTCGGCAGTATAGATCCTTTTGGAAGGACGGCAGTTTTGCAGGCGTCACCCAAACAGTCATTGTAAACTGGATTTAAAGGAATGTTCAAAGTTCAGCTATTCATCTGTTTCAGTCACATGACTTTCTGCCTCATCATCTATAATTAAGGCCATTAGCAAAAATTGGCTGTGAACATGAAAAAACATGAACGGAGAATAAAAATTATGTTTTTGATCCATGCCAGGTCTCAGAAAACATCTATTTAATCCACATTACATCTTTGTATATGGGTGCTTTTCGTATACTGGCACTACATACAGAGATATGTAATAAACATATAGAAACTTCTATGGAGGTTACATTTGGTCTTGTGTTGGACTCAACATGCTCAGGGCTCATGTTAACATGTGTAAGGTTTCTGTCATTGTGTATGTTACAGCCCAATCGCTTTGGCAGGTAGTGGTTTCATATGAATTTGTACAATGGGAAAATATAAAAAGTTTTAATGAAAAAGTAAGCATGAATGTCCATCTCTAACCCTACCCCTAAATATAGTGTTCCTGTAGCTCAAGTGGTAATGCATTGCGCTAGCAAGCGCAATGTTGTGGGTTTGAATCCCAGGGAACACAGGTTAGGAGAAAATTGTTATCTTGAATATTTTGTAAGTTGCTTTGGATAAAAGTGTCTGCTAAATGCATTAAATTAATTTTATTAATTTAATAATAAATATAGCCATCACTGGGGCATAAATAGATCCTTTGAAAACTTATGAGATTTAATAAATTCATATGAATAAGTCACCATTTTGCCAAAACAGTTACAAACTGCCATGAGATTGTACTGGTTCTTGTGTTGGTGTTTTACTGCAAAAAAAAAATCTTTTTTCTGTGATTTATACTTGAAAAGCCATCACAGTAGTGTGAAGATGTTGATAAATGACCTGGAACAACATTCCCAGCTGTCCCAAGCAGACAATGGCCCTGACTGAACCCAGAACATTCCTTTAAGCACAACTTTTTACATGTTACCACTCTTTTGAAATATTTCTTATTTATTTACATAGTGCTGTTCCAGTTTAGCTTGGTACTTCTGACAACTAAGTAATCATTGCGCAATAAAAGCATCAGCTCAAGCTATTTACATTAATTACACTGTTCATAGAAACGTGTTATAAATATCAACAACACCCCATGTTTTACATCACCAATGGGTCATCATATGCTCTCATAATCCAGTAAGTAAGTGTCTGGGCAGGATAATAAACATAAATATCTTACATTTATCTTTCATTTCACTCTGAAACCATCGTAATTTTAAAAGAGGTATGAACTGAACATAGGTTTGTATCTCCTATTGCAAGGCCCATAAGTGACTCTTCATACCATTTAATGTGACCAGTTTTATGAGAATAAAAGCGCTGTTATGGAGTTACATAGCTTTTGGGGGTTTTAACGCAAAGCTATGTTATCATAAATAATTCCACACAACAAACACTAGGAGGCAGATTGCAAACTCTGCGTCTATGCTGTATTCTTGTTTGATCCAGTCATCACACTGTAACAAACTCAATATAATGAATGTGTAACTCATGCGCGCTTCAATGCTTTAACCATATTTACAGCTGTACAACATGCAAACGCAATCTTCTCTCCCAACTACATGCTCTGACTTGACATTTCGACATCAGAATCTAAAAAAGCATGGAAACCTTTAAAGAGCGCGGGATGGAAATAATACTGATAAATCGAACCATGAAGTGCTCATTTACTTGTAATGAGGTGTATGAAGCTTGAGTCTGTCATGTATTTAAAGTCAAAGTGTGTAAGTGTATCACTAAATAAATTTACAAAAATAGTGACTGTTTTCAAACAGGTTTCCCCTACACTCATTTGTCATTGGTCACAAATACAGATAGCCCCGCCCTAAACTCTCACTATTGGTTAAGTCGTTGTTGCTAGGAGTAGAAAAACAAACAAAGCAATGTTCTGAGACAATGTTTACACTTTTTTTGCGAAATCAACCTAACATGGCTTACTTCAGCTGGGACAAGGGAAAATTACCAGCCCGATCTCAAGGCAATTCGTACGTATTTTACGAGTTGCACAATTGGTATGAATTTGAACTAATGACGTGCACCTAACCCCGCCCCTAAACCTACCCACCACAGGGGTCTAGACAAATCATACGAAAAAATTGTATGAGGGAGGTCGTACAAATTCGTACGAATTAGCCACCTCGTAAAATATGTATGAATTGGTCGCGAGATAGCGTTGAAATTGCACACTTCAACTTCAAGACTCTTAAGGAATATATCGGTCACAGTGTAAGGAGACCTCAGAGTTGAGATTCTGGCTAAGTATTCGCAATTGTGGCTCATATTAAGCACCAAGACTTGGTGGTGAGGACACAGTCTATGGCAGGTATTATTTCATTTCTGTAAACCTGGAGTTTTTTGTGTGTGTGTGTGTGTGTGTGTGTGTTTTAGTGCTGTTTGCAAGACAATAGTGCATACGTTAAGTATTACACTTCAGCATGTAACTCATCCTGCACTGTTTGTGCTAAAATCATGAATTATGAATCAGATTGTGCAGCTAATTCAACAGAAGTGTGCTGTTAGCAATCAGATTTAAATTTTTTCTCATAGAACTGTGAACTGAATAGACTGTAAACTTCACTATAATCTGACGCAGGGCTTTTGGCTTGACCGGGACTTTTTCAATCCCAGCACCGAAGATTCATGGTTTTTTGAAGCACATTAAAGGTGATTAAACCTGAGATTCATGTAGCATGTGAGATTAACCTGAAACATTTTCAAATTCACCTTTAGTTTCGCAGTTGTTTGATCACTATCGGTTGGGTTTGATCACTCCGTTCCATTGCTAACACATCAAATGGATGATAAATTGGTTTTAATCCAAATTAGATTTTTGAAACTGCTAATCTTTCGCTGGAGGTATGAAAAACAGGCAGAACTTTATTTCAAAGTGCTTTGGGGTTCGACTCCAGCTTCGACCCCCATAGGGACATCACGGTTTGCTTTTCCATAAACATGGGATTGATTCGTAAACACCAAAATGCAAATCACCCATATGATCATAAGGGGAAAAAATATTAAGATCAGTATGACAGTGCAGTCTAAGAGCACTGATTTGTTTGACAAGAAGGTTCTGGCTTGTTCTCATTGGTCCAAGATGATCACATGATGCTCTTTGGGACTTCCAAACCTGTGATCAGAGTCACCTGTGAAAAATATACATTTCAGTTATTAATGTTGAGAGAGATATGATGTGCTGATGAAGACTATGCACAGAAATCAGATTCATATTATAATTCATCTTAAATTATTCTATTTACATCTATTCACTTTCAAAAGGAACCATTTAAGTATTTCACTCACATTTACAACTCAAAATAGATCTGTGCAAACTGTAAAATCTACTTAGGATCAAATTTTTATGAAATATATGGTTTTGTATGATCTTAAATTTAGGCATGGAAAACAGGAATTGTGAAACAGCCTTATGTTACTATTAAACCTAAAAAGCATATGATTTCCTTTGACGGATATGAGTGTTGCATGTCAAAATAAACACACGGTGCTGTTGCACATTCTACGACTCGCATTTTAAAACTGCTGCTGATGCATTATTATGGTGTTTATATTGTAATATGTTGCTTTTAAGAGAGTTGTAACAGTGCATCGTTTTAAATGAGCAGCCAGCAACAGTAAATCGTTATAATTAAAAGTGGCGTTTAATTCAACGTAAACTCTTGTAGCTGCTGTCTGGGCTGCTTAAATATATAGATTTTTACTAGTAACAGCCAAATAATATATATTATACATATACATATAGTTTAAAGTAGGCCTATAATTATTAAATACAGTTTGAAGCAGAAATATTTACAAACCTATAGTGTACATTTTATATTTTAATAAAATAAATAATTCTAAATGTCTTCTTGTATCACTTTATTAATGTTTAATACAGGACAGCGACCATACTGCACCCCTAAAGTTTTTATTTGAGCTCTTAAATTTAAACTTAGGATAACATTTGTGGGGGGGAAAAGAGAAAAAATCCAAACATGCCAGAAGAATCCAGATGTTTGGTCATGCAGCTTAAGGTCACGAGAATGATTCAGTATAAGAGACAGTTCTTGCATCCCAATGCCGCTCACCTGGACGTTGCGGTTAAGGCTAACCGCGGGCATGAACACACCCTCCAGGTTCTCGAAAGCCATGGGTCCATGCTGCTGTTTGTTGATGAAGAAGGTCAGGGTATGTTTTGTCAGGTCTAACAGAATCCCCACAGTCGAACCCTTTGTGATGCCACCCTCAGCTCTGTAGAAGAGGAAGGAGCCAAATGAAGGGAATCAGTGACACAGTACACACATGCATTTTCTTTTGATCCAAGATCTCTCTGGGCAGAGGAATGAGAAGGATGCAAGAAATGGAGAACTGTGCTATGACTCCACTTTACTCCAGTGTGTGTTACTTCTGAATCACAGTAGTGCTAATATACAGTCTGACATGATGACTGCAAGTGTGATATCACCTACTATATTTATAGAGTAGTGAAGAAACAGCTCATTGTTGTTTTAAGATACACGTTGAGGAACACAAGGAAACTCTACATATCATGTATTTCTAAACACTGGGCCTATTTCCACCTGTTTTTCCTCATAAAGTCCAAACCCAGTAAACGTTCTTTGGAACACAAATGAAGATACTCCCACATCAGTATTGAAAACAGAATTTCAACCATGTTTACTTGATGCGCAAAAACCAACGAGGTTGGTTCTTACGTGTCATTCAAGCATGTTTGAACTCCGGCAGGAACCAGTGAGATTTGTTCTTACACATCAAGCAAATACAGCTGAACTTAGTCTCCGTTTACTATATTTGATGTGCTGTATGTAAGAAAGTAGATTACTGTTTATATGTGAATTAAATGTTTCCACGTGTATTTAGTACTGTGCACTTAATACGACAGAACCGTTGAGTTTCTGGAACATTCTCTTATCTAACAACTATCACAAAGCTAATAAGATTACTAGGACTATTGCTAGCACAGTTCTACAGGAGTGACTATACAAACCTAAATTGTTAACCTGCTTAGAGACCCTGGGTAATGGAGGGACGAAAGAATAAAAGAAACATGTTGGGAAAACAAGATTTCTAAATGTATATACAGTATTGTTCAAAATAATAGCAGTACAATGTGACTAACCAGAATAATCAAGGTTTTTAGTATATTTTTTATTGCTACGTGGCAAACAAGTTACCAGTAGGTTCAGTAGATTGTCAGAAAACAAACAAGACCCAGCATTCATGATATGCACGCTCTTAAGGCTGTGCAATTGGGCAATTAGTTGAAAGGGGTGTGTTCAAAAAAATAGCAGTGTCTACCTTTGACTGTAGAAACTCAAAACTATTTTGTACAAACATTTTTTTTTTCTGGGATTTAGCAATCCTGTGAATCACTAAACTAATATTTAGTTGTATGACCACAGTTTTTTAAAACTGCTTGACATCTGTGTGGCATGGAGTCAACCAACTTGTGGCACCTCTCAGCTGTTATTCCACTCCATGATTCTTTAACAACATTCCACAATTCATTCACATTTCTTGGTTTTGCTTCAGAAACAGCATTTTTGATATCACCCCACAAGTTCTCAATTGGATTAAGGTCTGGAGATTGGGCTGGCCACTCCATAACATTAATTTTGTTGGTTTGGAACCAAGACTTTGCCCGTTTACTAGTGTGTTTTGGGTCATTGTCTTGTTGAAACAACCATTTCAAGGGCATGTCCTCTTCAGCATAGGGCAACATGACCTCTTCAAGTATTTTAACATATGCAAACTGATCCATGATCCCTGGTATGCGATAAATAGGCCCAACACCATAGTAGGAGAAACATGCCCATATCATGATGCTTGCACCTCCATGCTTCACTGTCTTCACTGTGTACTGTGGCTTGAATTCAGAGTTTGGGGGTCGTCTCACAAACTGCCTGTGGCCCTTGGACCCAAAAAGAACAATTTTACTCTCATCAGTCCACAAAATGTTCCTCCATTTCTCTTTAGGCCAGTTGATGTGTTCTTTGGCAAATTGTAACCTCTTCTGCACATGCCTTTTTTTTAACAGAGGGACTTTGCGGGGGATTCTTGAAAATAGATTAGCTTCACACAGACGTCTTCTAACTGTCACAGTACTTACAGGTAACTCCAGACTGTCTTTGATCATCCTGGAGGTGATCATTGGCTGAGCCTTTGCCATTCTGGTTATTCTTCTATCCATGTTGATGGTTGTCTTCCGTTTTCTTCCACGTCTCTCTGGTTTTGCTCTCCATTTTAAGGCATTGGAGATCATTTTAGCTGAACAGCCTATCATTTTTTGCACCTCTTTATAGGTTTTCCCCTCTCTAATTAACTTTTTAATCAAAGTACGCTGTTCTTCTGAACAATGTCTTGAACGACCCATTTTCCTCAGCTTTCAAATGCATGTTCAACAAGTGTTGGCTTCGTCCTTAAATAGGGGCCACCTGATTCACACCTGTTTCTTCACAAAATTGATGACCTCAGTGATTGAATGCCACACTGCTATTTTTTTGAACACACCCCTTTCAACTAATTCAACTAATTGCCCAATTGCACAGCCTTAAGAGCGTGCATATCATGAATGCTGGGTCTTGTTTGTTTTCTGACAATCTACTGAATCTACTGGTAACTTGTTTGCCACGTAGCAATACAAAAATATACGAAAAACCTTGATTATTCTGGTTAGTCACATTGTACTGCTATTATTTTGAACAATACTGTATATATATACATACATACACACATGGTGGATCCAAGACTGACAAAGAAACTGTTTGGTTTCAGGCTACATTAAATATGTTACACAGAAAGGCACAGATTTCAGGGACTGTTAAGTGTAACGCTACCAGTACTGTTAGTGTGTCCTCGCAGTCACCTCACTATCAATAAACAGGCAGAATTTTAAATCACTGCATTAGTATTCAAGTGTTATAATCAGCATGTCCTTGATCCTCACTGGAGGACACTGCATCAGCATAAGTCTGACATACACCATGTGTACATGCGCTACATTTTCAATTAAGCTCTAAAGAATATTCTAGTCAAACCTTTACACCGAAACAATGTTTATAATGCTCCACACTGATTAAAACATACTAGAATATAGTGTACATGAATAATCCAAGACTCAGTGATCTTGGTCTTCCATTTATAGTATTTCAGTACGTTTACATCTATGTGTTTGCCAGCTGTTTTTATTCTAAGTGACTTAGTGACTATTCACACAAAATCCATTTTGCTTTGTTGGACATTGGAATAGTGAAAAAAATGAAAGGTTTTGAAACACTTTTCTTAAAAATGTATCTTATTTTAACTTAAAGCTGCAGTCGGTAACTTTTGACGCTCTAGCGGTTAATAATCAGAACTGCTTGCGTCTTGCGGAAGAACATCGTAGCTGGAACTACTTCTCTCTGTTTATATCTATGAAGAATCACAAAGGTACTGGGTTACTCCGCCACGGTACCCCGAAGCAATCTAAAATAGTCCGAATATAAACACTTATTATAGGTGCACCCTAGTGATTCAGGACAAGCCAAAAACACGGTTTGCAAAATGGATGCATGGTGTACTCGCTTATATACATTTTTCTACATTTTGAACACAAACAAAGTTACGGACCGCAGCTCTGATTGGTTGTTTCTTACCGGGAGCGATGGAGTTTCTGCAAATGGCAATAGGACACTGGGAGGAGGAGCTTGATTTTTTCACAGATTATCTGTCTCATATTCTACTGTCAGGACATAATGACAGGTTTAACAAATATGTAAAAAAAAATATATATTTTTTTAAAAAAGTTACCTACTGCAGCTTTAAGTGCTGTGTTTTTAGTATACTGTGTCATGAGCAAGAAACTGCAAAAGACACAAAACACAAATGCAATGATCTGACATGTTCACATAGAAACAGTGGAATGGGAAAAGTTACTGCTTTCCCTGGAGCTACAGGAAGGCTGTACAGTAATTTAATCAATTCATTCAGTTTAATTTATGTCATTAAAGAGCCACACAGATGGGAAATAAAAAATTACCTGTATTACAGTGTATGATGTAGCTGTCCATCAGTGTAAACAATGTGCAAAGTAATTACACCAAAAAGTACATGATTTATAAAGTTATTGGCTTCTAAAGTAAGGAGTCGACTCTGAATCGCTGAAACGAGTCGTTATAGATTTCAAATCTTTTGCCCATCTCTATGTACGTCACTAGGAACACTTTGCATAATAATCTCCGCCCACCGTCTTGTGAGAAACGAAACTCTGACCTGCCCCCCCCCCCCCCCCCCCCACACACACACACACAGACGCTCTGGTTGGTGTGAGAGCATCATGTCGAGGAGACAGTGTGTTTTTAATTGTAAAGGCAAGTTTGTTTTATTTTCACTGCCAAAGAATGAAGATCAGAAGAACCAATGGCTAAAATTCATTTTTACCACAATACCAGAGCAGTACAACAAATCCTTGTTGTGTTCACAACATTTCACTGATGACTGCTTTTCTAATCTCGGTGAGTACAGCGGGATTTTCAAAGCATTTGGCCATAAAAGAGGGTTCATTACCAACTTTATTTAGACCAACGAGCATCTCCCAATCACAACGCGAAGTATGATTATGAAGTAATGTGTTTGTTTTCTCCCGAGCGTCTTATCAGTATGTGTGCTGTCAGCAGCCTTTCTCTGCGCTGATCTTCATTTACAAACACGTCATTAAAATGAAGTGTAACTCTGTGAATACTCAAGGAAGAGACATGAGAGAGATATCTATAGAAAGCTTGACATGTCTACTTTAAAACTAAACAAGTGCTGCTGAAAACAGATATTCTGTGATAAAGTAATCCATATGAAAACAACGCGATGTCTGTTTTTCATGTCTCCCTTCGCACACTACCGCGTTGAACGCGCTATTCAGATTCAAACTGAAGCGCGCGGCTTGAATACGCACACACAGAAGAAAAAGCAGCGAGACTGTTCAAGTTTTTTATTTTACTGTTTGCTTCGTGATGAGAGGAATAAGACATAATACACCCCAAACAGAGGCTAACGCATTGTTTACCGTGGAGGTGTGTGCGGAACAACCAATCAAACCTGACTATGTTAGTTGACCAATCAGAACACAGTATGCAACCGAAAGGTGGGGTTTAAGGAAACTGAATCTTTTGAACATCTTCGCGCGAACCGTTTGGGGATCTCTGAGAACTGAGGTAATTTTAAAATGATATTTTGACAAAATGACAATGTTTTTTAACCTTGGATGGATTTAAACCTATTGTACAGGACTTATAAACAGTGATAGGAAGCTAAGAATTTTCATCTTACTGGCTCTTTAACATCCAAGAATGGGATGAATATAGGTTTCATTTAAAGTTTGTAAAAAGTTATAAAATCTGTATTAATAAAATCTCCTCTTTGCTTCAAAAATGTTGCCTTAAATTCTTGACTTCTCTGCTTTTTCAAGTGTCTGTATCTAATATCACAAACAATTGAAATCAAGGCTCTAGCGATTCACAGTTTGCTTCACATTTAGTTATGACACCATATATAAATAAGTGATATAAATTCATATTTTCCATTGTTTTGAATTCAGACTTAGTTATTTTGGTTTACTGTTCCCTAATGTTTCCCAGGTGCACTTAAAAGCAATATTCCTTAACCCTCAAATTCATAATTTAAAGACTTTCGTTCATCTTTGGTACACAAGACACAAATATACTTCTCTCATCATTTTTCCCTATGAGGTTTTCGATGTCTGAAAAAACTTTTCATGAAGACAGGGTTCTTAGACATCGAAAGCAAGTACGGTTGAGCAGCCGTTAACCATATTTGATGTGCATTGATCAAAGTTTATGAATAAAAAGCCTGCATTAAACTCTTCATCATATAAACTGATTGTTTGTTTGGAAGACTTGGACTTGGACTCTGTGGTGACTTGGACTTTAATTGCTCAATTCGTATGGACTGAACTTTTTCCAGCTTGACAATTTCGGTTGGACTTTCAATGGATAGACAAATATTATGTGTTGTACAGATGGTCCCTTCCTGTCTAAGAGCTGGTGCATGGACAAAATAATGTAAACCAAATCTGTCAAAAACCTAGCTTGTAATATTTATCACCACACTAGAACATTTAGGATGTGTACCTGTTGGTGTGGGAGTTGTTGTGCATGAACCAGGAGCGATTGTTGTCCACATACATAGCCCAAGCCTTATCGTCCTTCCCCAGCATCATGTCCTTCATCGTATTAATCCGGGCCACACCGAATGCGGGGTCGGGGTGGTTATCATAGCGATCCACACTAAGTTCCCAGTAATGAACGCCCTTGGAGAAGGCAGCCGTCCCGAGCACCACGCGATCATCGTAACTGTTACAAGTCACAGTCTGGTTTTCATTGGACAGGACAATGTCTCTGTGAGCTGAGGTAGGATCAAAAGTGAACCATGCCACTGCAAAGGAAAGATAAAATAAAGTTTGTGATAGCCAGAATAATCTGTCGTGGTTCAAAAACCTATTTTGAGTCTTTCGATATAGCATTCCACAGTGGTTGACTTGTGTTTCTAGTACCACATTTATGGTTCACTGTTAATTTTTGTGTTTAGATTTTTTTTTTAGAGCCCAGTGATTTTTAGGACAGTTATTTTGATTATATCAGATAAATGGGACATTTTATGTGTTATATTACCAAAACAAAAACAGTTTGCAGCTCCTTTAACAAGGGTATAAAAGAGTGTAAGTTTAGTCATTATAATTTACTGATCTTACAGCTGCACATATTCACTCCTTCAGTGACACATGAATTATTAAAAGTGTTGAAGGAATGAAATATCGAAGCTACTATGCTCTCTTAGAAGTGGAGTTTTGGTAGCTGAGGGCCTGTAAGGCAAATCTAGCATCAAATCCTTGTATGTACTCATGTTAATTAAACATGTCCTGTAGGACCCCTGGTTTATGTAGTTTTGCAAACAGCAATCTAGGTCCTGCCAATGTAACTATTACTGGGATCTTAATCCCATTGGTCTTGGGCTCTTTTAAAATGGTGCAAAAGTTAAAAGCAATGTTGACCAGTCACAGGACTTATACACCTATAAATAAATAAATGAAATCTAAATAATTAAAATATATATATATATATACTATATTCAGTCAAATTAATTCAAGGACTAAATACCTGAAACAATTCAAGTCTCCATGTACCTGAAGTTAAAGTTGAAGTCTATATGTCTAGGAAGTTTGATCAGCAGAGTGGCTAAAGCGCCGAAAGGAGTTTTCCTATAAAAAACTAATTAAAGAAACGCATCCACAGCAGGGATCCACCGAGGAAAGGGAATATATAATGTGGAAGCTGTGCATGAACGTCATAGATAGGAGCTTTAAGAACACTCAGAGACCCTATTAAAGGTGAATGAAAGAAACTGTGTGATGTAGACGACCATAAGACCCACCATCAGATGTCTTCAGAACGACAACCTTGCTGTACGCTCCCACACCAGCAGAGTTGTACGCTTTGACTCGAGCGTTGTATGAACTGTTGAAATGAAGGCCATCCACTGTACAGATGGTCTCTTTCCCAACATACACTTCCTAAAACATAGACAGAGAAAGAGGAAAAAAGGTGTAAGGTAAAAAACAGAAAGCATAGGTTAAAACAAGACAACACTACATGTTTATCATGAAAGATAAAATAAGCTGTAGATTTCTCAAAGAGATGCAGATAATATTAAGAATTTTAAAAACAAGATAACAGAAAAAAAGCTTCCTGCAACCCTACTTAGGAAAAGCAGTTTTCATTATTTAACAGCACAAATTTAGTTAGTCCGAATTTTGCCCTATATGAACCAGCTTCAACTGGCATGGGAGGTGGACACTTGAACTGTAATACTTTATCAGTTATTTATTTCTTAATTGCTTAATTTTACTTTCATTGACTTTTTTTGTTTATGTTACTGTCCTTAGTTACTGTGTATTTCATTTTCATCCTGTCATCTGTCTATACCAAACTTTGAATATGACACTAACAAAGACATAAAAGACTGCAGCCAATAGCATCACTAGCACAGCTCTTACTAGATGGCCTTCGTTAAACCTCACCCCCGTCCGGGTCATGGCACCAACGTCATTGGTTCTAATGACATGGTTCTAAACAGAATTAAAATAAGCACCATTTTGCATGGTAGGCTAGCTTTTCATAGCATCCCAGGCTGACTTGCATCCATTACATAAACAGCAAATCATGTTCATGACTGTGATGCTAAACGCTATTGGCTATTTTTTTAAAGGAGACATTGGATGCCCATTTTCCACAAGTTGGTATTATTCTTTAATGTTTTCACGAAATGTCTGCAACATACATACCCGATAAGGCCCGCTGTTCCCATCATCAAGCTCCAGCACATAACCCTCTACAGGCAGGGCTTGGACTGTAGTTATCCTCCAGGCCAGAGTGGCACTGTTGTTCCACATGCAGCATTTTTCCAACTGCAACAGTGGTGCAGGAGGCACTGTGGGGGACTCCGCTAAAAGACAGAATTTTACAGAGTACGCATTAAAGCATTGCTTGTCAACCACAGAGGCATCAGAGGGTTAAACAGGGTAATGGTGGAGTGACATGCATGGGAGAAAGCACTTCCTGAAAGTCACTGGTGCCTCTAAAACAAATAAAGGAAACAGGACAGTGGGTTTAGGAGGGGTTCAGTATTTTAGGGGAACAGTTTGTAGCAGCTCTGAAATACCTCCTGTGCTCTCCTCCTCTTTCTGGTCACCTGCATGCATTTGTTTCAATAAAGCAGCCTCCTGACCATCTGAAAGATGATATCGGACAAAGCAAGTGTTGCATGTGTGAGTCTAGAGGTAACACTGAGGGGAAAATTGTCTATGAAACTGGGAATGATGCAATTTGCTTTTGGATCTTTGACAAGAAATGAATTTGAGTTTCAAGATTGGTTGTGTTTCCATTATTGTTTTAACTGCAGTTTTTTGTTGTTGTTGTTTTTAAAGCTGTTGTTTACTAGTCCTTAGACTCTAGAATCCACATTCTAGAATCTTATTAAGTTCTTATTCAAAATCATATTATATTATTAGCTTTATAACTGTGACCACCAGTGTTGAAGAAAGCAAAATGCTAACCTCATACGTCATTCCCCCTAAACTGCTTCCGTTTTGCAACAGTGAGCGCAAGCTAGATCAAAGTGATTATAACCATTGAATATGCATATTTTTCTTACAAAAACACATCGATTCGCTACAGGAGGCCTTTGTTCACTCCACGGAGCCATGTTAGAAACTTTTTTTTTTATTGGATGCGCTTTTTATTAAACTTCTCATGGACCGATGGAATGCAACACCCACTGAGTGGCATTAAATAGCTTGAAACATCAAAGACAATTTTTTTAATAACTCCGACTGAATTAGTATGAGAGAAGAAAGTCATATACACCTAGATTGACTTCAAGGTGAGGAATTCATGTGCTAATTTAAATTTTTTATACAATGAAAAATAAAATGTAAATTACATTTAAAATGTAAGTCATTCCTCTGATGGCAAAGCTGAATTTTCAGCATCATGACTCCAGTCTTAAGTGTCACAACATCCTTTACAAATCATTCTAATAGGCTAATTTGCTTCAAGACAATTGTTTTTTTAGGATTCTTTGAGGAATAGAAAGTTCAAAAGAACATAATTTATTTGAAATAGAAATGTATTATAAATGTCTTTACTGCCACTTTTGATCAATTTAATGTTTCCTTGCTGAATAAAAGTGATCATTTTGTTTGGTATTTGGTTCCTATTGTGCATCTTCTGTTCAGATCTGCTGTGTTTCATCATGTTAATGAAAATGCTTTTTCAGCACTGTGATTCTCTTTTTACACATTACAGTAATACAATCTTCATAGACACATTCAGGTTTAAATGCAATAATATATGCAATGTTTCAATGCTTTTTACCTCTAGATGTATACGTTAAGTACATTTAAACAGCCTATAGTCTACTTTTCTTACATTATCACAAACATTTTAAATTAATCTTACCAATGACAGAAACAGACAGCTCTCCTGCTTTCTTTCTTTTGCATTTAAAAGCAATCCTGTGGATCATAAAGAACTTCGTGCAATGCAGTGTGAACACTCTACTCTGTTAACATGGGCACGGAAAAAAATACACTGCAGACAGAGTATGTGTGAACCTGCCATACTGCAAAAACATGCACGGTGTGTTCACAGTCCCAAAACCGTAACATGATCATGTGACGTCTGTTGCTTGTATCGTTATGCCCCCAACACTGGTGCCCACAAACAGCAAACGTTAAATCTCATGTGTTAGGTGTGTTGTCACACGTTACCTTTATTCTGGGTGAAGTCCAGCTGGAGAATCGATTGCATCAGAGGGTCAGTGTTGACGGTCAAGGCGAATTCTGGGCAGACCTTTGGCTCCAATGCACCTTTTACCCACTGTTCCTGAGACACCTGGACACGCTTGATCAATGCATCTGAGATCTGGAAGAAGGAAGAAATGAAGAGGAGAAGAGAAATGATAATTATCAGCAGTGATGTATTAGAAAATGTAATGTCATTCCTGTTAAAAGTTAGTAAATGGTTTGGAATTACAGTGCATGAAAATAAATGACAAAATAGTATTCTTTTAAGGACATGCTTGTTAGCTTTTGTACAAATTTAGTAGTTTGCTAGGTTGCCACTGATGTGCAATATGAAAGATGTAGTCCATAACATTCTGCACAGTGTTTCAGCGATTCACTTTGTTCCTTTGTGCATTGGTTTTTCTTGATCCTCAAAATACATTGTTGACTGCCAACTTCTTCTTTCAGAAATCTCTGCTGGGCAGGCATCTCTGACTCACATTACATGCTTTGTGAAGGCACTCAAAGGAACATCACAATCGATACTTCATGAAAAATTCAGTAAAGTGGCAGCGTTGCTCATCTGGAGCTGTCATCTCTATATTTTAAAGGTTCGCTGCTATGAAACATCAATTATTGAAAGAGTTTAATTGCTGAGGGCAAGTCTGAACACCAGATAAATGCTTTCAGAGGAACCTATCGGAAACCACAGCTTGCTTTATGTTTCATTCATACCTCTGAATAATAACAGGGATGTACCAGTGTTGTTTGAAATATGGATTTTTAAAATTAATACTATTATTATTATTATTTCAGATCTTTTGATCTTTGTTTTTTGTCTGTTTGTACCTGTAGGAATCCACTGGGATCGTTCTCTTTAATAACCTCCAGACAGAACTCCATCATTCCTGTGGTCTGTCGTAGCTTCATGGTGCAGTGAGTTATCTGATCCTTCACAGTCTGAAACAGAGAGGAGACGGCATTCAATCAAAGACATGCTCACAGTGATGAACTCCTGCTGAGAGTGTCACGTCAGATAAACACCTCAAAGAGATGTGGAGCCGTATAATAACTATACGATAATAACTATAGAGAGCTGCAAGACAAGATTTGTACGGCTGTCAATGATCGTCAGTCTCAGCCAATTAAAGGGAATGATCCAGATTCAATAAAAGCTAAGCTCAATCAAGTTGTGCAAACCCTTGTTTCTAGATAACCTTAAACAAAATTGGTGATATGACCACACATAAATAAAGATTTAACCATTTTAAGAACCCTGGGATGGAGAGAAGCCCATGTAATAACTGGTAACTACATTTAGATTTTAAAACTGTTGTTGTTGTTGTTTTTGCTGTTCAAAGGGATTTTTGTATGTCTAGGGACTCATGCTTCTTGAGTCTGAAGAATTGCGGACAAATCCGAAAAAATAATCACACGTGTTTGTGCTTTAGTAAGTTAGCTCTAAACTGTTAGATGATACAAGTTTGTTAAAATGGTATAGAGTAGGGTAAAGCTGAAAATCATGGGGTACACTGGTTTAATGGTGTAGATGGTAAAGTGTGTAGCATTCAGTTCCTTTTGACGCGATCGACATGGGTTCGAATAATTTTTTTCTAATTTCAAATCACATCAGAAAAGGATTTATTATTAATAAAATTGTAATAAAATATTGGGCAGGGCTAGGGTAAGTGTAGGGAGGGCTTTTTCCCAATAAGGTGGCATCCATTTAATAATTAGAATTAAAATGTACACTCAACTCATACTGGTTTATAATGTATTACAATGCTGAGGTGAATATATTTGCAACTATTCACAATAAGTAATTAGCAAAATATCCTAATATTTTCAATCGTTGCCCCCCTAATGATTGAAAGATTTTACTAAATATTTGTTCATTAATAATGCTCTCAACTCAAAAGTAAATATGCATATAATGTAGTCATTTAAATATATTTTATTGTTATTTATTGTAAGTAAATAATAGATCAAATCAGACTTACTAATAGACTTTCCCAATCTTACTTGAGTAAGAAGTTGGCGCATGACGAATCTGCATTTTGGCGGATAATAGTCTATGCTTGCCTGTTGCATGCTGTTGCATGGCATGAATGGATTTTTTGTGTGGGGTTTTTTTTATTTTTTTTTTTACAACATACAACAACTGCAGAGGAATCTGAACCTAACCAAAATAAAGACAGATGAAGCCTAATCGGCCATTTTCAGTAAGATTTAACGTTACTAAATGGCAACCTCACGCGCTTGCTGCTGCTTTTTTTATTCATAGAAAACCCGCTTTTAATGGTACATGGATTGGGACTTTGTATGTTTACAGAAGTTATAAAATGTATTTAAAAGTTTGACTAACCAAATCGACTGGCTTGGTTTGGCCCTTCCAAGCTCAAACGTCAAGCTACGCCTTTGTGTATAAATAGAATTGAGCTATTTATTTGCTATTTATTTAGACTATGGGGCACATTCCCTCTTTTTAAACACATGCACACACAATATATATTTATATGGACTTTTATGATGCTGGGGATTCATAAAAGGGTTGTCTGTATAATATGTGTTTGGGTATCGTATGTAGTATGTCTAGTGTAAAAGTCTGTACATGTTTTGTTATATATTCTTACTATGAACATTTTACTAATTTGGCATTTGAGTTTAAGAATTCCTACGAGACACAGTAATACAGTTATATATTGATGCAATAAGTTATTTATTGATGCAAGTACAATGGATATTCTTATTAGTTGGAAGCATCTTTTGTTCAAACCGGTGCTGTTCAAACCCTTGGTTTATTTATGCATATCATTCATGGTTTCTGTGGACGTCATCGGGCGAATCCATGTTACATCTGTGAACAAATGTATATCTGATTGTTTCTTGTGTTATTGTTTTGCGTATAGGACAACTGTGTTTATATTCAGGTTATGTCCTGTGTAGAAATGTTTGACTAGATGTATGTGAAATGTTATGTTAGATCTACCGATAGTATGGTATGTTCTGTAGACGGGGTCAAGACATTAAGATGATGATCGTAGCAATTAGTAGACAGGTGAAGGTCTAGAGAAAGTAGCGTGAGCGTGGTCGAAGCCAGAGACAGTGTGTTGGCTACGGTAGTCAATTTAGTGCGCAGCAATAGACTGCTGGCTTGAACGTGTTTGCTGTGAATATTGAATAGTTTTATTTACTTCCTTTATTTTTTTTTATTTTATTTGATTCGTAGCACTATTCTTCCCTGCGCTGTGGAACTTTTGTCACTTTCTGCCTTATAAAACCGACTTAAACGGATTCCTGCTTGTTCTGGACGCCTTTTTATCCTACAATGGTCATCATCAACGACAAGTGTAAATAGCATATCACCCCCCACCCCCGCACCCCAGCACACCCAACCTAAAACATCTTCCCCCGCCCCTGGACTCACCCCTTCTTAAGATTATAGATTATATTTAATTACTGTAAAGTTACATGATATTCCATTAAGTTTAGACCAAAAATTCGAAATTTTGTACTTTGTTTTTAACTTGATTTTGTTCTGAAATTGTTTAATAGGCACTGTTTATGAAAACTGGCCATTGAAGTTTTTATGAAATGGTTTTTCCCTGCAACATTTATAAGTTATAAGTTATATTTTTAAGTAATCTTTTGAAAACTCGGAATTTACAGCTTGATGGAATATAGAATATGGAATTATTTTACAAAATCTTTCTGAACTTTTTGAAGCGTCAAAGTTTTGGTTGAATGGACTTTCAGTGGAGAGACAGAAATTTCTCAGGAGTCATAAAACGTATCTTCATTCCAGTCAAATGGGTTTGAAATTACATGAGCATGTGAACTATCCCTTTAAGTATAGTATTAAATGTTCTTTCCTGAAATACTAAGAAATAATAAGCTGATTAATGAAATAATAAGCTAATGAGCTGATTTAATTTATCAAACATTCACTCATGGTTTTTTGCTATCCGTGTCTAATTGTGAAGACAAGCTGAGCAAATCAGTCACTCTTGAATTATTCTTGCACTTGAGATGAATGACTGTATAATTATAACTGACAGAACCAACATTAACCCTTTACGTTAGAAAAGAATGAATATGTAAACAAAACAAAAACACAGTGTTCAATGCATTTAATGTACCATAATAATAATAATAATAATAATGCTTAAAAACATTCATAGTGTGAGATGAATATTTAAATATGAAAAAAGCAAGACCGCAATTTCATTTTTTTTTTTATTTTTTTATCTACCTGCCTTATCCTGATTGGTTGGTTGGTTTATTGTGCAAAGAGCCATACATACACCAGGGTTTCCTAAATTTAGCTGCTTTCCTGTCCCCCAGGTTCTGATACATAAACTGTGGATAATTTAAATATTCCTAATGCACAATATAAACTTGCATCACTGTAGTCTATAGAACAACCTATGGATTAATTCCATGACACACTGTAATAACTGCTTAGGACTGAGCGGGTTTACTTTCACACCCAACCCCCTTCATCCTGTGTTCAGTGTGGTGAAAGAGGGCATGTGTAAAGCTCTGCTGTCAGACTACTGGCGTGGAAGAAACGAATTAGAGTAAAAAATGACGTCTGCTGTCACTGCAAACAAAAACACTTCATTTGATTATCTGAGCAGAGCACACAGACCCCGGAAGATGGAGGAACCTACACTATTAGCCACAAATGATCATAGAGAACAGAAAAACTGGCTTTTTATATCATGAGGTCCTCAATACAACCAGAGTTGAAGAAAATGGCACTAGAAGCATCATGCTAATTTTAAGTTATTTTTATCTTCAAAAAAAAAATGTAATAATACATTTAAATAATAATAATAATAATAATAATAATAATAATAAATGTTTGGGGGGGACAAAAAAATTAAACATAAATAATAATTAAAATTAATTTACTTACATTTGTGAATTAAATGAACAAAAAAATGTTATAAATAAATAAATATTTTCTACTAGTGCAAATATTTAGATTATAGGCTATATTTTAGTACAGTAAATAAGTAAATATTAGTTTTTTTTTTTTTACACACAGCCGGATTAAAGAAACTCACTGATCTCACTGTATTTTGACCATATGGAGTTGCACAAATAACACAAAAACTCAATCTGCTTTCCATAAATTCAGAGGAGGACACACTAACAGTGCTGTGTATTACAGAAGCTCTGTCCCATCTGTGTGGTGAAGCCAGGAATGATGTCATGTGACTGAATTAGGAAATAATCTCACTGTTGCAAAATGTATAGTTATAGTTGAACAATTATTTAATATGTATATATATATATATATATATATGTGTGTGTGTGTGTGTGTGTGTGTGTGTGTGTGTGTGTGTGTGTGTGTGTGTGTGTGTGTGTGTAGAATATAGAATATATGCTGATGCTACAAACACTAGCAAATATAATTTACTCTTAATTTTAGATGTGTGGACCCCTGTCTAAAGGTGTTTAGAATAGGAATGAGTGACAAGAGATGTGCATGTTGTGTGTGTGTGTGTTAACGTACCTTTAGCTTACTCTCTTTCTCCTTTGTGACCTTGGTGAGCAGTTTGGCCTTCTGCCGAGTGAGCGCTTCAATCAGAGAGTCACACTGAGCGACCAGACATGCCTCAAATTCAACCCCATTTTCCTGTCACACACACACACACACACACACACACACACACACACACACACACACACACATAATGAGAGTGAGCCTCAAGAATTTGCACCACAAAACAACAATGCATTATGTCTCCATGATTTAGTTTTTGATGCCCTGAATATGGAACTTTTGCACCATTTTAACCTCCCTCCAGAAGAAGTCTGCTGAAGTTGGTTAATTATTATTTTTCACCTAAAAATGTAAAATGCTATTGCACCTTTCTGACTTATATATTAAAATGACCTCTTTAATGATTGGCTAACCTTTCACATTTGTAAACTTCTATCTTTTAAACTGCTGAATACTAAATGGTGTTTATATGCAAATGTGGGAAGCCATAATTTAAAAATGTGGAAATATAGTTACAATATGATATTAGTTTTAATATATGGTCTGGGCTCGACCAGTGAAGCTTGGTGCTGGACTCCCTGTTTGTGCAAGACGGAGAACGGGGGTATTTCAAATAAATTTTTTTGCTATTCTCTTTAGAGCCCGTAGTGGCACAGAAATGAAACACGTCAGCTTTAAAACCCATTTTGTAAAGCTGGCACAGATCAGTTGTCTGTGGTGTAGGAGTTTGGAAAGGAACTGATCGTTCATTCACTTTGAGTTTCGGCTGTGACTCAGATGTGAGACCTACACCCACACACTGACACTGATGGGACGGAGTCATTTCATCTACTACACAACCATGATGAAGAGGAGACGTTTCACATGTGACTGCTACCTTTTATAATGTATCTCACATTGCACTGAAAATCACTTACAGAGGCTTTGATAGACAAGCTCTTTCTCTCTCCTCTGCTGGGCAGTATGAAAGGGCATTAAACTCTTCACTTGAGTAAAAATAGCTCAGAGCTCATAATCCAATGGTCTCCAGGCAGAATACAACTCAAATCTCATGACAATCATGTGCATGTATGAATTGTATGCAAAAAATTGCATTCATCAACATTCAATACAAACGAATATTAAGCTGCATCGGTTTTATTTCTGTAGACTGGGACAGGGTAAAGAGATAATTAATGTTTCAAACTTTACATTTATTCAATATTTTTATACTTCCAATACATTTTTATATATCTGCCCCCGGGGGTCGATGGAACCGTAGCTGAAAACCCCGGCCTTAGATTATCAAAGCCTTTAATATGCACCGCATAAACATGCTAACAAAATTCATGTTAACATCTGACATATGGCACGTTTGCTGGATGCATGCTGAATGTTATAATTACCCCACTTCATTTTTAACTAGATATTCATTTGCATATTTAATGAGATGCTAATATTGAGTGCTGCTAGCTTGGCTGTTTTGATTATGTTTTTAAGATGTTAAGGCCATTTTCTATTCACAAGTGTTCAATACACTTCAGCACAACACATTCAAAACTGGCAAGCTATTTAAACATTTGATATTGAATGAGTTTACATCGCTTTCACATTTCTAAGACACAACTGTTCGTCAGATGGCTTTGTTGAGTTGCATACCTGTATCTGCTGAAGCAGGTTCTTCAGCTGCACCAGGAACTCCTTGGCCTCCTTGGCTTTGTCAGACACTCCATTCAACGCCTGGGACAGCTGACACTGCACACATCAACGAGACTCAATCAAATCATCTGCTTATCAAAATGATTTGTTGATAGAGCTGTGAGTGAATATGATATGTAACTTCAATTCAACTAAAACATGTATCTATTAATGTTGCATTAAACAGATAGTACGCACACTCACATCACACGTTTTAAAAATGTCTTAAACCTGCATGAATTCTTGCAGCACATTCATTAGCTACATCCCACTGAACATTCCCAGGATTCTCTACCCAACATTCCGTGCTTCCTAAAATAACACCACCAACCATTATCTAGAGTCCCGATCAGCGCAGAATTAGCTGGCATCCTAAATACCCCCCAACATTCCCACCATTCTTAAACATAGCCCAGATTCCCAACATGTTCAACCTCAGCGGTCCAAGGTTTGGCTGGGGAAGCATGAGCAGTCATCCCTGCTGGAACATCCCCTAAATAAAACATCATGTAGACCAGAAGTGCATTTCTCCCTCGAGAGCCTTCAACACACGAATGAAATTATAATTACTGACATTGAATTATTTAGAATGATTCAAATCTGATTTATTGACCAGCTATTTTCCTGTTTAACACTTTAAAGCTGCTTTGACACAATCGGTGTTGTATAAAGCACTATACAAATAAAGGTGACTTGACGGAATAACAATAACAGTCCTGCCAATCCAACATTTCCCAACATCTTCAAATATTCCCAGCATCCTCAATCACCAACCAGCGTTTTCATATACACAGCTACATTTACATTTAGTCATTTAGCAGACGCTTTTATCCGATGCGACTTACAAATGAGGACAACGGAAGCAATCAAAATCAACAAAAGTGCTATAACAGGTCTCAGTTAGCTTAAGGCTAGCAAGGGCTTAGGGCAAGGGCTTTTAAATAATGTAATAAAAAAAAAACTGATAGAATAGAAAAATAATAGAGGAAGCTAGTGTTAGACGTCCTATTTTTGCTTTTGTTAATTGTATAATAAATGAAAAGAAAATGGATAGAATACAATATGTAGCACTTTAAAAGTAGATTTATTTAAATCAAGCAGCTTTATATGTTATCAGTGTCGGGTCACTTTTACTTGATTTTCTGTTTCAAAACAGCTCTCCGGTGAGGAGCTAGCAAAAACGGCAAAAAAAAAACATGGTAACTACACTTTTACTTTACTAAAAACATGGTTCATTTTCATAAGGGTTGCTGGGGTCCCCTTGGAACATTTCCGTTGTGCTCTGTGCTACTTGCTGTGTTTGGTTGTGTTAGAAGTATTTGCAGAGCGTGTTGTGAAACTGATGAAGATGTTTTCTTAATTTGCTGGTGCTTTTTCTATTTGCATGTTTTCTACAGCTGCAGCGCGTTGAGCTCTCTTAGACACCGTTTCTTTCTCATACTGTATGTCTCATTTATATTCCCCCAAACATAACTCAGCTGTCAGGATTCATATGATTTCGAAGGGCTGGTCTGTGCAGAATCAGCTTTACATGATTGAAACACTGTCACTGTCGCCGGTTTACCAGACCTCCATAGGCAGAGGATATAAGATCAGCTGAATATGGTCTTCTCAAAGCAAACAACAGCTTTGCATTATAGTATCTTTATAGCTGAAACTTTAGCCTACTGTACTGTGTGTGCCTACTATTTACTTCTAATATGATATATAATAAAACCCTCAGCTTGGGCCAGACATTACACAACCGCTGAAGTGAGAGCCTGGTTTCTCCCAAGGTTTTTTTCTCCATTCTGTCACCGATGGAGTTTCGGTTCCTTGCCGCTGTCGCCTCTGGCTTGCTTAGTTGGGGTCACTTCATCTACAGCGATATCGTTGACTTGATTGCAAATTATTGCACAGACACTATTTAACTGAACAGAGATGACATCACTGAATTCAATGATGAACTGCCTTTAACTGTCATTTTGCATTATTGAGACACTGTTTTCCTAATGAATGTTGTTGAGGTGCTTTGACGCAAACTTTTTTGTTTAAAGCGCTATATAAATAAAGGTGACTTGACTTGAGAACCGAAACCAAGTGGAACTGTTAAGGAATTGTCCAAATCTGTTAAATTCCTACTCTATTTTTATTTTTTAACACAATAAAGTGTTAACATCTTCTGCAGGTCTCTGGCTTGACTAATGATCACTTAAGTCCGTGGAAAACACCCTGGCATGAGTCCACAGAGACACACACACACACACACACATTTCCTTCCCACCTGCTCCTCTTGCTCTGGGCCTTCCCTGGCCTTCTTCGATCAGCGGGATCTTAAATCAACGAAAGAAACACACACACACATATAAACAAACACAAGCACACACACCGTCATATCTCCTCGCTCTATTAACATGCCATCTGCGCGAGCAAGCTGTCCAGCCTGCTAACAAGACCCTGACAGCTATGGCCCACTTCTCCTAGTGTGTGTGTGTGCCTGTGTGATCGAGTAGAAGACCCCAGGACACTGCTGGGGTCAATGATGCATCGGGGTCACCGTCCCGCCCCTCTTTTGTGTCCATAGACCCTGTACAATCTGACCCTCCTTCACACCACTCAGGCTGATTTCAACCAAAGAATCAAACAAAGAAACAGTTCACTGATTTTAAAGTCCAAAATGTCACGTCGCTGTAGTTTATTGACCACAGTCAGCGCAAAGGTCAGACTCACTTACACAGATGAGATCAGATGTGTTTCAGTTCATTTGCACACTTTTCTTTTGAATAATGGACAAATGATGTTTGTCCTCTCATTTTACAGTAGATCCATAAAAATGCAATAGTACATTTGACGAATATGTTTTTATATTTTTATAAGAGATGACAACTCCAGTCAAGTCTGTGTACTGGATAAAATAATACTATATATATGCAAAACATTTTGGGGTCATTTTTTTAAGAAATTAAGAAATATATACTTTAAGTTAAAAGTTAAAGTAAATATATTTATGATGTTACAAATCATAAATGCCCTTCTTTTGAACTTTCTATTCATCAATGAAACCTGGAGAGAGAAAAAAAAAAACACTGTTTCAACTAAAATATTTCAACATTGATAAATGTTTTTTGAGCAGTAAATCACGTGACACTGAAGACTGGAGGAATGATGCCGAAAATTCAGCTAAACATCACAGGAATAAATTACATTTTAAAGTATATTAAAACAGAAAACAGTCATTTTAAATTGTAATAATGTTATACAGTATTACTGTTTTTACTGTCTTTACCTAGAAGACAGTACATGAACATTTCATGAACATTAATAGATTTTACCGGCCCCAAACCCTTAAAAGGTATATATAGCAGTGTATATATAGCATATATATCATTCATAATTATATTCAAGTGTGGAGTAAGTGTCCAAGGGTTTCACTGTATCATTTCAATCTCTAGGTTGAAAGCAGGACAATAAACATTATGGTTTACTGGCATTGATCTACTGATTTACTGAAACACTGAGTCTGTCTGTAATGATGGGGAGAGCGCTGAGAAGAAATGCTGCTCTAATATGAAATCACACAGAAAAGTGGAGCTTCTTTATTTAGGCTCTCTATCTTCCTCTATTATCCCATTATCTACTTCAGCAGGGCAATGTGATGAAGAGCTGATGAGACGTGAATTGAATTTAGAGACAGTTGAAGACGAGCAGTGTGTGTGTGTGTGGGTGTGGGTGTGTGTGTGTGTGTGTGTGTGACACGCATGACATTTCAATAACTGTTGTTGGTTGATTTTTTTGACAGAATAATTGGACACTTGCCTTATCAGCATGTCTGCTAGAATGAGAATGCGTGTGTGTTTAATGTATATGTGTGTGTGTGTGTGTGTGTGTGTGTGTGTGTGTGTGTGTGTGTATGTGTGTGTGTGTGTGTGTGTGTGTGTGTGTGTGTGTGTGTGTGTGTGTGTGTGTGTGTGTGTGTGTGTGTGTGTGTGTGTGTGTGTGTGTGTGAGAAAGAGAGAGAGAGAGAGAGATACAAGTCTGTGCTAATGTAGTAGTGACCTTGATTGTGAATCCCTTGGGTATATGCACTAAAGAGTGGGTCAGGTTTGCCATACTCCTCTGAACCTATCGCCTTTTCTGACTCCCTTCCAAAATGTAGTGAAGTACCTCTTCAGAAGAGACAGGGGCGTGGAGTTTGGGTATGGGTTCGGGTTGATTGGGGGCCCGCTGAGGGGGACCTTTTAATAAAAATGAGGGAACAAATTCTTAATTGTTGTCCTTGTTTCTACACACACAATATATTTAGTAGTAGCTTACCAGTGCTGACTTCAGAAATGTACAGAAACATCAATTAAAGACATAATAAAACAGACTGTGAACACAGCAAATATTCTGTTTGGTATTTTTTGTGTGATATTGATGTTTCCCACTGTTGTAATCCACTGTTTGTTGAGTTTGTTCATGTTTTTGCCAAGCCAAGTCTTATTCATTGTGTGTCTGCTCACTTTTGGATTTTATTAAACTGCACATGGCTTCTCATTCAACTTGCCTCCAGCGGACGTGCATTAAAGTCATATGATTTGATTTGCACAAGCACTTATGATTTTGAAACCAATTTTAAAAATGTATGAAAGCTGTCTGTTGTTAATAACATAGTGATGTTTAAAGCCTAGCCCCAACAGAAATCACTTTCAGTCACTTTGAACCCAAGCAGCTTTCTGTAATGCGCCAAATTCACATGACCAACCAACTGAACCTTATGCCAAATCTGCATGGGGAAATATTTAGAAATTAACAGATTCCAGTTGAAATGACTGGATTTCACCCATGAACATTTGCCAAACATTAGTAAATATGTCCGCACCTTAACCCTCACTGGAGCATAAACAGATCATAAAAAATGCACATGACGTTGTACAAACTCGATCACCAATAATTAATTGTGTTGGCTTTGTGTTTGGAGCTGAACTCTGCAGGACACAACCCTCCAGGACTGAGTTTGGAGACCCCTGTGTTACACTAATAATATTATTATTAATATATTTACCCCATTTTGTTCATCAAGTCAATTTATCTTTAATTTTTACTGGAAAACATGGCAAAATGACTAATGAAGAGAATGGTTTTTGCAGTGCAAGCGGCTCATTAGGTTCTGTTGTCTCTGTGATTAATGCTGTTCATCTGGAGGTCAGCAGAAGCAATCACCCGTCTGACCCGGGCACACAAATCTCCCTACTGAAGACAACAGACCTCTCTCTGTCTCTCGTCTCCATTATCTATACATCTCTGTGGTCTGACGTTCGCATAGGAAAGACAGAAAGTCATTGGCATCATTAATTGTTAAATGAATATTTAAAAGAACGCTGCAGTGGTGCATCTTGCCCTAAAGAGTGGAATGAAGGGTACATGCACACATTTCAATTCTTCAGCTGTTTCCCTTGATTTCACATTTCATCACTTTTGCTGTTTGCATTCCTTCTGTGATGCTGTGAGACAACTTCAGACCGGGATTGGGTGTCACATGCCCTGAGGTTTATTCATACTCATCACACCAAAATATTTAAAGCAATATTTATTGCAATGCTGTAAGTACACAGTAAAAAAAAAAAAAAAAAAAAAAAAAAAGTTTATTGGACACAGAGGTCTCACGGGTTTGGAATGACATGAGGGTGAGTTATTAATGACATAATTTTGATTTCTTTTTTTTGGTGAATTAACCCTTTAAGGCATTATTCAGAGAAATACAATTACAAACATTAAAACTTTCAGGAACAGTAATATTTCACCCCAAAATGTAAAGAAATATGTCATTTTGATGCATTATGACATTATTTCCATGACAAATAAGAAGAACAATTATTATTAGCAATTGTTATTATTGTTCTTATAGTAATGAAACTAATTATATATTATTTAAATGTAACATTAAGTATTTGTACTTTAGAGTTATAGTATTTGGTTTGTAATCCATGCTTATTTACATAAAAAAAACACAGAATTATGGAAATCTGCTATTAACAACCACCATTTTCTTACAAAAAAAAAAATTATATACGAGGGAACGTTACAGTGGTGAGAATTTTGTAAAAATAAAATAAAATTAATAAATAAATAAAAAAAACACACTGTAAAAAAAACTTTTAATTAAAGCAGTGTTCAAACTTTATAATAATTTAATTAATAAAAAAGATTCTTAACTTTCCACAATATTTATGTAAAAATGCTTATTAAACATTAAAAGCTGAAGAAAATACAGAAAATATAATGTAAAATTACAGCAAAAAACTCTATTTTTGAATTATGGAAAATTTACGGTACTTAATGTGCCCTTATTTAACTGTATTTTTCCGTGCTGGAATTTTACCGTTTTTTTACGGGATTTTTTTTTACAGTACACGGTGCTCACAATGTTTAAAACACTCAGTCGTCCTGAAGCTTAATATATTGTTGATATAAATTAGAATTTCTAAATTTAAATATTTCGATTTTGAGAAGCAGTACTGACATGGTTTGTATTTTGACCAGGACACCAGGACAGGGAGGCGAGAGGTTGTCTGTTCAGTATTAGTCTGAAGAAACCACAGACACTTCTCAGTTTTTTGAGGAAATGAAACACTGACGTAATATTCATGTGTAACCATGGAAACCTGCTGTATTACAGGATTCTGCACTTGGGCGTTGAACAGGACGGGTCACGTTTGTAGGAGGGTGTGTGGAGCGCTCTCTCTCTCTCTCTCTCTCTCTCTTTCTCTCTCTCTCTCTTAAACCCTGCTGGTTGACAATCTTTGACTTTAGCTTTTTGCAAAAACATCAACAAAGACGTTTTTATTCAAATCTTTTATGTAATTTTTTATGTAAATATGTGATTCATGGTTTTAACAGTTTTAATTTTTCTTTATTAAGCTAATATTTTCCTTTTCTTCAAGAAACATACCAGTTACACTTATTTGCTTAAAGTCTGTTTTGTATTAAGATCTTTTCAGTCAGCAGCCAGTTTACTGAGCTGTTTTCTTGGTCACAGATTGCCGGCAGGAAAAAGCATGAAAAGACTCCTTACACACACACACACACACACACACACACTCCTCAGCGATGATGGCATATGGAGGAGTGGGACTGCATATTTCAGTCTGAAACATCTAACCTACATTCGATCTGCTAGTGAGTGTGTGTGTGTGTGTGTGTGTGTGTGTGTGTGTGTGTGTGTGTGTGTGTGTGTGTGTGTGTGTGTGTGTGTGTGTGTGAAGCAAAACCACTGTTGCATGTCATGAATGTGTGTGTGGAGGAGGAGGTCACAGCTATTCCCACACACTGTATTTATGAATATGTATAAAAGGAGACGGTATTCCTGCATTACGTGTCTGGGCACTAGAATCATATTTATATTTCACTTTAGTGACATCCATTGGCATTTCCACACACAGAAGTCTTGTCTGTTTTTCCATTCATACAAGAAGTGTATTGATGCTAGAGTCTTTTTTTATTTTGTTTGTGTTTTTTTTAGTTATGTCCGTCAGTTTAATTTTTATGTTAATTTTACTTGATTATTGTGTATATTTACTGTATATTTTATAGTGTGATTTATATCTGCGACTTTATATCTCACAATCGTAACATTATATCACACAACATCATTTATCTTTCAGATATGTGACTTTATTTAGCATAATTGTAACTTTATATAGCGCAATGTGATTTTATATATCCAAATTGTGATTATTCTTTAATCACTTATATCTCTTTATTACAGAGCCTTGCACATGACGTGCAAGAAAAAATAAAAAAATTGTGCGCACGATTTACTAATTCGTTCCCTCAATGTATTAAAACGTGCACACGATTACTATTTCGTTCACTCAATTTATAAATAGTGCGCACGATTTACTAATTTGTTCCCTCGATTTGCTTAATCGTGCGCAAAATGAGGGAACGCAATAGTAATCCTGTGGACGTTTTAGTACATTGAGGGAATGAAATAATAAATCGTAAGCACAATTTATTTATTTATTTTTTCTTGCATGTCATGTGCAGGGCTCCGTACTTTATATCTCATGATTGTGACTTAATTTCTTGTAATTGTGTCTTTAAAGATATATGTCTTTTTATTTTCACTTTATCTTTCACAATTGTGATTTTCTTTTGCATATCTGTAGCTTTAAGTTTCATATTGTGATTTTATATCTACAAATTGTGATTTTTTTTTTCTCGCAATTGCAACTTTATTTCAGGTAATTGTAACTTTATATTTCGCTATGTCACTTTATATTTCACAATTTTCCCTTAAGCCACAATGTGACTTAATAGTTTTTATAGTAGTGACTTTATGTTTTGTAATTGCGAATTTATTTTATGTACTGTGATTGTGACTATATCTCGCAATTGTGAATTATATTTCACAGCGCGACTTGTCTTAATTGTGACTTTATATCACAATGGGACTATATATCTTACACTGTGATTATATTTCATATCTAAGGGCCCAAACAGGTTTATATAAAATATGAAAATTATGTCAGACTGATTCAGGCTTAACGGAGAACATTTTATCAGGCTGTATCTTTACTTGATACTGTACACCTCTCTTTCTGCCCCAGCACAGCAGGTTATTATGTGTAATGTAGCAATAAAAATTATAGTAAATTAAAACTCTCATGTCTGAACTATCATAATGGATGTGATCATTAGACATCAGTAAATCTCCAACCTAATATTTCACTCACTAAAATCAACATATATGTCCCATCATCATAACTCACAGCTCATTTTCGGTTCATAAATGACTAGTAGACTGCCACAATCACTCAACCACCTAAATGATAAAAACCCAAACGCACCCAAATATGGGATTAGAGAGATATAGGTGAAATTCAGACTAAAGGTGTGTTCTAGTTTAATTCACAGCTTCATGCAATACGTGTAAAATTATCTGTTCTGCCAGCTCCATCTGAATCCATTAAAGTGCATGAAGAAAAAAAAGGCCCAGCGGGAGGGTCGAATTTAGACTGACTCATACACACTCACACAGTACCTCCCTGCCTACAATAAATCAGCGCACACACACACACCGTGACTCTCTCCATCCACTACACAAAGCTTTCCTCAATTTCCTACTACCCCCTACCACTGCACAGCAACACAGACACATACTGAAGCGTATACACACATCAACACATACACATACTGAAGCGTATACACACATCAACACATACACATACTGAAGCGTATACACACAGCAACACAGACACATACTGAAGCGTATACACACAGCAACACATACACATACTGAAGTGTATACACACAGCAACACAGACACATACTGAAGCGTTTACACACAGCAACACAGACACATACTGAAGCGTATACACACAGCAACACATACACATACTGAAGCGTTTACACACAGCAACACAGACACATACTGAAGCGTTTACACACAGCAACACATACACATACTGAAGCGTATACACACAGCAACACAGACACATACTGAAGCGTTTACACACAGCAACACAGACACATACTGAAGCGTATACACACAGCAACACAGACACATACTGAAGCGTATACACACAGCAACACAGACACATACTGAAGCGTATACACACAGCAACACAGACACATACTGAAGCATATACACACAGCAACACAGACACATACTGAAGCGTATACACACAGCAACACAGACACATACTGAAGCGTATACACACAGCAACACAGACACATACTGAAGCGTATACACACATCAACACATACACATACTGAAGCGTTTACACACAGCAACACATACACATACTGAAGCATATACACACAGCAACACATACACATACTGAAGCGTATACACACAGCAACACATACACATACTGAAGCGTATACACACAGCAACACATACACATACTGAAGCATATACACACAGCAACACATACACATACTGAAGCGTATACACACAGCAACACAGACACATACTGAAGCGTTTACACACAGCAACACAGACACATACTGAAGCATATACACACAGCAACACATACACATACTGAAGCATATACACACAGCAACACAGACACATACTGAAGCATATACACACAGCAACACAGACACATACTGAAGCATATACACACAGCAACACAGACACATACTGAAGCATATACACACAGCAACACATACACATACTGAAGCGTATACACACAGCAACACATACACATACTGAAGCGTATACACACAGCAACACATACACATACTGAAGCATATACACACAGCAACACATACACATACTGAAGCGTATACACACAGCAACACAGACACATACTGAAGCGTTTACACACAGCAACACAGACACATACTGAAGCATATACACACAGCAACACAGACACATACTGAAGCGTATACACACAGCAACACAGACACATACTGAAGCATATACACACAGCAACACAGACACATACTGAAGCGTATACACACAGCAACACAGACACATACTGAAGCATATACACACAGCAACACAGACACATACTGAAGCGTATACACACAGCAACACAGACACATACTGAAGCATATACACACAGCAACACAGACACATACTGAAGCGTATACACACATCAACACATACACATACTGAAGTGTATACACACAGCAACACATACACATACTGAAGCATATACACACAGCAACACAGACACATACTGAAGCGTTTACACACAGCAACACAGACACATACTGAAGCGTTTACACACAGCAACACAGACACATACTGAAGCGTTTACACACAGCAACACATACACATACTGAAGCGTATACACACAGCAACACAGACACATACTGAAGCGTATACACACAGCAACACAGACACATACTGAAGCGTATACACACAGCAACACAGACACATACTGAAGCGTATACACACAGCAACACAGACACATACTGAAGCATATACACACAGCAACACATACACATACTGTAAAGCATAAGGCACTTACACTGACCTATTCACACACATACCGCACACACAGAGAGCAGAGCACAGAGACAAGCACGAGTAGACCCGAGAGTGGACAGTGTGTGTGTGTGTGTGTGTGTGTGTTAAAACAGCTGAAGTGTAAACTGTTTTTGACTTAAGAATTCAAAACCAATAATGAGAACCATCTCCTGCAGCACTTTTAAAAGAACATGCATTTATCAGCAATATGTCACAGCTCTTTTAATACTATAAATACTTAATTACACTTAACGTGAGATCAGTGTTTTATCAAAACCTATAAGTATTGTGGCAGTTTAGTAATGGTATGAGGAAATACAATAGTAGTTGTGTAGCATTTGAATGCATACTGTATATTTGTTGCATGTTGCATGCAAGGTAATCCATATAACACCGCATTGAAAATTCAACAGAAAAATAAAATTATCATTATTTACTCGCCATCAGGTCAAACATTGTGGAACTTGTTTGAAAATGATACAAATAAAAAGCACTCTTAAAGTATTGAAAAGTAAGAACTTATGGTTTATTAGGGTAAGTATAGTGTTCTGGGGTTTTTTTACTAAAATAATAACACATTTTTATGAAAAAGAACATTTTTGGACCAAAAAGAGTTCTTTAGAATAAAATTAAATGATTTGTTGATGACTGTTCCAGTTATTTAGATTTATTTTAGTGGTAAAACGGACTATATGTATCATTGACACATAAATGAAACTTTAACAAGAATGTATCCATGATCTCATGTTTGGAATCCAAACAAGATTCGAAATGCAATCTTTTCACTTAAACTATTAAAAATAAAGGTTTGGGCATCAGTAGTTCCATGAAGAAACTTTACCTTCTATGGAAGCTTCAGAATATTCTCATTTTCTTTATATTCTTAGGGTGGAAATGGTTCTTTTAAGAACTGTTCAAAGGAAGGTTTTGGGGAGAACCTTGTTTGCTTCTTCTATTTGCATTACTTTATAAACGTTTTGGAACTATTGGGGTTCTTTTGATTAAATTCTCAAAAAAAATTCAATCAATCAATAAATTCTATATGGAACCTCAACAGGGGTTACAAATATGACGTCACTGATATGACCCTTAAAAGTTCAATATGAAATAATTTCTTCTAAGAGTGCATGGTACTATTAGGAAGTTGTATATATCATGCATTTATTTATATAAGTGCCATTGTAGGACCATGGTATTCTTGAAGTAAAATACTACGATGTATCATTAATTTTAGAAAGTACCATGGTTTTACCATGTCATAACATTACTGTACATGGCACAGCCACAGTGCCACAATGCGTTCATTACCTTGTGTTGTTTCCACACAGCGGCCAGGGGCTTTACGTCATGTTTGCCGTGTTTGCCCTCCTCCAGACACTGGTAGCACACGGGGGTCTTGCAGCTGACGCAGTACATGCTGTAGTTCTCGGCTTCGTGATCCACGCATGTCGCCTGAGCGCGCGCGGAGGCGCCGGCCGGCTGCGCGGTCCCCGCCTGCGCTTGAGTCGGCGGCAGCAGCCGGTGTTTGGCCAGCGGTCCGCGGGAGGGGTGGCAGCGCTGCTGGCACGGAGCGCAGTAGAACACATCGCACTGCTCGCACATCACCGTGGCGTCCACCGGGTTGCGGTCGCACAGCTGGCATTTGACGGAGGCGGCGCGGCTCTGCTGGTAGCGGGACACGATCGCCTCCAGCAGCCGGTTGCGCTGGAAGCCCCGGAGCCCTCGCTCGTCCAGGGACACGCTGCGGTGGCACAGCGGGCAGGTGATGGAGCAGTGGCGGTGCACCAGCGCGGGGGGGAACACGCGCACTCCGTTGGGAGACTTCAGGCACGGCGTGTATGAGCCGTAGCCGCTGTCCGTCTCGCTGTACATGCTCATCTTGTCCATATCCAGATAGTCATAGTCAACACCGGAGCATCGGTTCTGCGGAGGGGTCTCTCCCTCCGGGGTCTGTACGATGATATTCCGGGCACACGCCAGGCAGACATTATGAGAGCACGGTAAAATAATCGGCTCCTTAAAGAGAGATCCGCAAACCGGGCATTTCAGTTCTTCTTCCATCGCGTCCATAAACACACTCGCACGCGCAGCCGTTCAATGAAACCAGAGCAGCACTACAGACGCGGACAGCTCCCGTGACCCGCTCCGCGCATGCGCAGTCACAGAACGCTTGTGGGCGTTGTAGTCACTAGGCAGAGACCCGCTGCGTCAGTTGACCTCTTAAAAACTACAACTCCCTCAATTCCGCTAATTAAATGCGGCGAGAAGAATTTGTATTATAATCCCGTATTCAAGGGTCAAGGTTTGGGGGAAAAAACTTATTTGCAATTTAAAAAAGCCCCTGTGTAAACAACACCGTCAAAGGAGGACAGGCGTTGTAATTGTGACGGCATCCGAGAGAGCTGACCAGCAGCCTATTTCTGTGCATGGCCGTAAATAATGAGGAAAATTATTATTATTATTTTTTCACTGCGAGCATCGGGCTGTTTACAGTCCATCCTGCCCACACAGTCTAATTACAGCACTTCACCACACATCCATCACCAACACCCTCACACCACAGGTTCTCTATTGAATGGTAATTGGGAATATATATATATATATATATATATATATATATATATATATATATATATATATATATATATATATATATATATATATGGAGTTATGGTGATGTGTGTCATTTAATATCATCTCATGCACTCACAAATAGTATAATTTTTAAGTTAGTAAAATTTAGTAAAATTTTTAAATAAGTTTTAGGTCCCATTTTAATAATAATAATGATGATAATAATAATAATAATAATAATAATAATAATATATTATATTTATTATGCACGTGTGTTTTCCACACGCGCACACACACACACACACACACACACACATATATATATATATATATGTGTGTGTGTGTGTGTGTGTGTGTGTGCGCGTGTGGAAAACATAATGTACATTATTATAATGTACATTACACAGAAGGAAAACAAATGAGTCAAATTTTGTGAAAAGGAAAGAAAACTTTTGTGCAATTGTGTTTGAAATATTTATTTGACAATTTTGACAATTGAATTGGGGGCAAGGAGGCACATACTATTGTTCTTTTTCACATTCCTGGTGTTGTTCAGAGGCATGAAACCGATCCAAGAGATTAGGTTGGGGGTCTGCCAAGAGAAAATGAACTCCTGTCATAACCCACAGGGTGACACACACCTAGAATACTGAAAAACCTGCATCAGTGTTGTGTGTGTCAGTGCAAACCAGACTGCAAAAAAATAGATTTTCTTGCATGCATTCAAGTTCTTGTTTCAAATTGATTTAGAAATTAATTTAATAGCCTTATTTAAAGGGCTCATATAATGCGATTTCAGTTTTTCATTTCTATTTGGAGTCTTGGTGCATAAAAAAGGTCTGTAAAGTTTCACAGACTAATGTCTCAAATCCAAAGAGATATTCTTTATAAAAGTTAAGACTCGTCCACAACCTCCTAAAACGGCTCATTCTAAAATGCCCCCACATCTGTACGTCACTTCATGGGAAGATTTGCATTATGGAACTCAGATGTTCACGCAAATAAACAAGGCTTACCTTTTATTCTCGTTATAGTGTTGTTTTTGCTACCCCATGTTGTATGGATGCTGTGTGTGGATCACCGGATTGGCTTTCACCATAGAGGAGTCCAGCCCTGGGTCGTCACATGTGGTTACTGCAAGCAAAAGAGAACACGACTAGAAATGGTTTACATCACGTTTATAACAGGTTTTAATGTTTATGTCTCGTCGCTCTGGCCGGACAGGGCATCAAAGTATGGTGAGGGGTGTAACATTTCAGTCACATGCTTGAGGTATTCAGCCAATCACAACGCACTGAATAGCTGGCCAATCAGATCACACCTTGCTTTTCAGAACGATGAGCTTTGTAAAAATCAACGTGTTTCAGAAAGGAGAAACAATAATTATGTGGAAAATAATGTGTTTTTTTTTTCTTAAATGCCTTTTAGGCATCATATGACCCCTTTAAGTCTCAAGAATAGTGTCAACACCCCAAAACTTTTCCTTAATAATATTATTATTATGTTTAATTAAAAGTTTTCTGTTTATTTTGTGCCGGAAGGTTTAAAACAACAAAGATACAATACAAAAAGACCTTGTGAATATTTGATCAAGGACATGAAGTCTGGCAGAGAACAGAAACAGCGCTATCAAAGAGAAAGAGAGAGAGAGAGAGAGAAAACAGATGAAAAGGGGATATTTTTAATAACTCTGGGTTATTGTCAAGACTCTTGGCTTTGGGATTTTTAACAGAGCCTTACTATTATTGAACAATTCCCTGTACACCAGGGGGCGCTACATATAAAAGCTTTGACATCTGGAGCACAGGATCAAAAGAACAGAGCATATTCATGTTAGTGAGTTTAATGCAACTTGCTTTTTTAACACGTGTTTACTAGTTTGTGTACAAAAATACACTCAAAAGGAGGCAGTATAAACAAAAGTGTTTTCATTTTACATTCGTCTTTTTGTTTGACTGAAATGACAAATGAAATGTAATTCTTTACATTTTATTTAGAAGGGCAATGCTAATTTACATAATAATAAACAGTTCATTATAAATGGCTAAAGAACCAACAGCTGACCTCTCTACAAAGCACAATTAAAACAATTAATATTCTTAAGTGTTATACTGTTGATATAGAGCCACAGAACAAAAAGGAAAAGGTAATTGCCATTTTTAAACTCCCGATTCTGACTTTTATCATCACACTTCTGAGAAAGAGAACATATTTCGAGATATAAACTCAGAATTAAAGTTAATTTGCATTTTAAATTATACGTTTATAGCCCATTCTGAGGAGTTTGAATTGTAATATATAGTCACCTTTATTTATATAGCACTTTAAACAAAAATATAATTAAACAATATAATATATATATAAAATATAAACTCACAATTGCGAGAAAAAAACAACAGTTGAGATAAAAAGTTAGTTAGTCACAAAACGTTTTTATTATTATTATTTTTTTCTCTTACATCAGTTTAAGTCTTGTCTGAATCTTGTCTCAGCCTGAAAAACATTCAGAATTGTGAGATAAAAAGCTGCAGTTATCTTTTTTCCTTTTATTCTGAGGCAGAAACAGACTTCCATAGTTGAATTTTAAAGGACACAAACATAACAGTGAAAATTCTGCCATTTATTCACCCTCATTCTGTTCCAAAGCCATATGCTGTAAGGCTAATTCTAAGTAAAATAATGACCGAATGTCTATTTTCAGTCAACTATTTCTCTAAAGAGTGTGCAAGGTTTCGGAATGCATCACAACAACAAAAATGAGTCATTTGAGTGCAATGTAGTGAAATGTTTTGTGATTTGTAGACCTAAAGTGCATCAGCAGTCTCATTCATTCCTTCACGTCCACCCACATCTCTATTAAACAACGGACATGGTGCTGTCGGGGTTGACCCTGACAGACCGAGAGCCTTTCCTCAAATCCTGGAGCTGTTTGGCTGGTTTCCCGACTCCCTCCTCAAACCTCTTCTCCACAACAGGAAGCACCGTCTCATGCAGGAACGACGCGTTCTGCAGAATAAAGGCCTTTTTCTCGGCCTCCTGCTCGCAGCGCAGGCTGTAGTCCACGTGCTGCACCGCCACCAGTATGATCTCCCGCAGGCTCTCCAGAAACACCATGTGCAGCTCGGGGAAGTACAGCTTCAGCCCTTCCTCCAGGAAGGCCATCATCTGCTTGGTGAAGGCCACAATGGTGTAGCTCAGGTTGACCCAGCAGTCTTCTCCCGTATACTGGTCGAAACTGCTGATCCCACAGCTGCGCATTTCGTCCTTGAGCTTGGCCAGAGCTTCAGGGGTCATGAGGTTCATCCTACGCCACATCTCCTCGGAGTTACGATGCCTCGTTGCTTCTATGATGATGTCCTTCTGGCTTTGGAGAGCCGCCCTGATGTCTTTCACGAGTAACGATTGTAAAATGAAGGTCAGGTCCAAGCCGATCTCGCTCAGCTGCATGCAGTGCTCGCCGGCGAACTTCACGCACTCCGCAGCGGTGGACAAGCTCTCTTTGCTGTCAAACACCTGCTTGCTGAAGGCATCTACGAACATCTTCATCACCGAGCGAGACCAGACCACGAAGGCGGAGTAGCAGCCAGTGTTGCCTGCGAAATCCGTCTCAAACTCCCTGGCGGTTTCAAGCAGGCTCGTGAAGAAGATGTTGCAGAGCTTTTGGATGTAAAGCAGCGTGGCGCCCTCGATGCGAAGCTGCCGGACGGCGGTTTGGACGGCCGCCGCTCTGTTTCTCAAAAACAGCTCACAGGCCTTCGTGGACTGTCCCAGGCGGACGAGCTGAGAGACGGCGCGCCGTGTGGCTTTCGGTCCTCCACGGAGCGAGCGATCCGGCGAGAGTTCGAACACCAGGACCTCGGTCAGCTGTCGAACACGCTCATCCACCTTCCTCCTCAGCTCCTTCACTCGTGGACTCACCGGCTGCTCCTTCAGATATTCGTTTAGCTTATCCAGAAGATCAACAGCACCCTCGAAGTCTCTCTGAGCGATGCACACGTCAAGGTCTTCTGGAAGCTCCTGGATCCATTCGGGACTCAGATCCACCAGTTCCTCCGAACCCAGAGGCTCGTCCTCGTCAAATGGGTTTGTGGAGACTTCCTGTCTGACCGGCGACGCTGGCACCTCCACTTCCTTTTTGTGTTGGTCTTTTGACACTTTGCTTTTCTTCGTTTCCTCCAGAATCTCCAGCCACTCTTTCTTGATCTTGCTGTTCTCGGCTTTGAAGATGCGGATCTCGGGGAACATGAGGATCTTGAACATGTCTTTCATTGGAGGGTTGTCTTTCACGTTCACAACCGCGAAGCTTTGTAGATCATACAAGGCATTGTATTTGTATTTGACGGCTCCGCGTCTGTTGGGAAGCCAGGTTGCGATGAGCAGGCAGTCGTTCATCAGAAAGGCGTGAACCTTTTGGATCTGTGACATGTTGTCTGCGTCATACTCCAGAAGATCCCCGTTATAGACCAGATATCTGCCCGGGGTTTCCATGATGTTCTTGCATCCCTCCACTTTTTCCAAAAGTGTGGTGAGGGTTCTTTGTTTGACCTCTTCGGTGTCCTTTGGGAAGGCTGCGAGCATCTCTTTGGCCGCTTGGTCTTTATCTGTGGACAGGAGAGACTGTGTAATGCTCTCCATGATGCTCTTCTGCTCAGTGAGAATGTGGCTCAGCTGATACATCTCACTTTCCAGGTAAGAAATCTCCTTGGCTGTCTCAATAAACTGCCTGTAGTTTTTATAAACATTTTTCTTCAGGTTTTGCGCGGTTTCGTCGGCGAGAGTTTGTATTTTCTGACGGTGTTCTTGTAGATCGCGGTCCCCGTCCGACTGCTGAGAGAGCTGCTTCACATACGACTGAGGATCAAAATTAGGGGATTCCAGCAACTTGCGCAAACGGTTCCCGGTGTCTGTCATTTTTAAGATTTTGAAATGTATGGATGAAACACAAATACGAGGATAAGTGTGTGAAAATCAGCTGCAGAGCTGATCGCTTCCTCAACAGGAAACGCTCGTCGCCTCCCCGTGACGTCACATCACATGACGAGCGAACGCTTCAAAATACTGAACATAACAACAAAGAAAGATTCACTCAATTATATGTTTGATTAGTTTAATGTCGTTTGGTGTTGATGTCTATATTATATGCATAATAAGTCAATAAATAAAAAGCTTGATTACAAAAAAAAAAGAAGGATAAACATCCGGTCAGTAACCCTCAAATAAATGTATGTGTGTATGCTATTTATTTATAATGTACAGTACGGTACAGTATAATAACTGTACAACAAGTTTACAAGTTATAAATTAAAAAATATATATATATATATGTCATTATACCCATTTGAGTTAATGATAAATAAATAAAAAATAAGTGACATCTTTTTGATTGCAAGTGTTGAGAGTAAAATTAATGAATTACTTAAAGGAAATATTTGACCATGATGGTTAGTATCCGATATTTGTTCCAATAATGAATGAATAATTAATCATCAAATTACAAATAATTAACAAATGACGAATAAAATGACAAACAAAAAAATAATTATACGATTTGTTGTTGTTTGTGTGCATCTAGCGTCTCTTTCCGCATGCAACGGGTTGTTATTTTTGTAGCGCTGTTTTTATCTGTTTGCATATTGTAACATCCACAAGTCCCACGTGTTGCACTGTTCATGCATATAACGCAACATTATAAAGAAAAACTAGGCTTGCTTGGAAATACATTTCCCAGAATTCCCAACACTGATTTTACGGCCATTTTTTTTTTTTTTTTTATAGGTCTCTGGTGGGAATAGGTTTCTTTCAAAAAATGTATGACCACTGTCACGATTAATGGGTTTATGAGGAGTATTTGTGGATATGTTCGTCCTAAAGCAGACGGAAGATGGATGAAGACTTTTTTACTCGCTCTTCGTTTACAAGAGCAGTCTGATCAGGAGACCGCGACTGATGGAGACTCTCCGTCCAGTAAGAATCGGAAGATTGACTCTGGTCCAGAGACACACTGTCTGTCGTGGATGGCCCTGTAAGAACCACACATCAGATAGAGAGAGACTTTGACCTCATGGTCTGTGATTGACTCCTCAAATGTGCTGGAGTCTGCTCTTATGAGGGACACAAGCCTCCTCTTGTGTTCACTTCGACTCATTGAACCGCTGCTGAAGCTCAGACCCAGCAAAGATCTTGTACAGGTTGCTTACGCATGATCAAAATAGAATCAAATCCACCCCCATTTACTCCTTAAACATATGATTATTTTAGGTCTGAAATGTTTCAGTTTAATTTTTAATAATTTTTTGAATGAAATTAACATTAGAATACCTTTTTTATTATTAGAAAAAAAATTACTGCATACGATACATTAGGCTTCTGACGAATGCTTATTTGTATATCTCTCAGTCATCTTTGTATTGCTTTGCATTATATGTTTTGCCCCCACCAAAAAATATACCACTTATTGGTTCCAGTTTTGATTCATATGCTGTTTAATGCTTGATGATCGCGTTATTTTACATACACAATCGCTTGATTCTTCTTCTTCGCCGTATTTTGACCTAGAGCAGGGATAGGCAAGTTCAGTCCTCGAAAGCCGTAGTACTGCAGAGTTCAGCTCCAACCCTGAAAAAACCCCTCACCTGCTGTTGCTTATAAGCTATAAACTATTATAAGTAATCCTGAAGACACTGACGAGCTTGTTCTGGTGTGTTTGATATCGAGTCAGAAAGTGTATGAATAGACCATCTTTAAGAGCTAAAAAATACTAAATAAAACAAATATTTTGTAGGTGAAAGATGTGAATTTCTACACCACTTTTCTAGAATAGTGATTCTTCAAATAGTGTTCAAAACAGGTGAAATTAAAAATATATATATATTTTCTGTAATTACTATAAGATAGCGACATTCTGTTCAGTGCTGTATGTTCAGTTCAGTGCTCTATGGCAATGATGTTAATGCCAAAATTAATCTGTGCAATTTCTGTAATCAGGAGACAGAACTGCAACCCAACAATTATAGACGTTATACCTACTTAATAATCTTGCATTGTCCCATTGTTGATCAGTGGCTGAAATACATTTTACTTTTGAGGTCGCTGCCCTTTAAGTTTTTGCATATGATGTTTTAGAGGTCATGTATTGCAGGTGGCAGCTCTTGGAAAATAAGTGTACAAGTAGAGATTACAGGTTGTACAAAGGTTTCATGAACACAAACCCTGTCTGCCATTGGTCAAACAAAGAGGTAGTCCCAACACAAACTCATTCCATTGGTTGAGCCAGTGTTGCAATATCAAGCTGCACAAACAAACAAAGAGCCCCACACGGTATGCTTTTCTGGACAACAAGACATCAGAAATCTCATTCAGTGGGAAAAGGTTTATTCTTGGAGGGAAGACAAAGACTTCTGCGCACAAGCAGAGTCAGAGTCCTCCTAAAGCTCACCCCGAATCTCTCGCCTCTCTTCTTGACTCACCGCTTCTTCCAAGACTACAGCCCATTGAGGCAAACTCGTTCAAAAGAGTCAGCTCAGGTGCATCGAATGTTCCCAGCAGGAAGTCTGTTAGTAACACTAATGCCTTCATCAATGTCAGTGGCTCAAAATCAGTGGCTTAAGAGGCAAGCCGAGGTCGGTGCGAGATCACTTCCAGGCCATAGTCCTCAAATCTCCAGAGAGAGGAACCAGTGCGACTGGTTCCTCCAAGCCTGCCATGGATGCTTCAACAGCAAAACCGGCTAAATACAATGGACCATCTTCGTGTAGCGCCTTAGACGGGCAAACTAGCTTGATCAATACCTATGTTATGTAAATGAGAGCGTTTGCATCATGGGGAGAATGCTGGACGTGATTGACCGCTTGGATGAAACTGAGTGAGTGGTTTAAAGCGGCGTCACTCACTGTCCTCGATGTCAGCGGTTCATGTACTGAATTTCGCACGTATTCGGATGTCCTCTGTGGGATTTAGATGTGCTTAGCTTTCTGACGGATCAGGCTTTACAAGGTTGCTTAAATCTCTGTGTCATCAATAACAGCTCTGTCAGGTTAGCATTGATTGGGGCGGAGCTTGTCCCACCTTCTGCATAATCATTTCACATCTACTTTGTGCCCTGGCCCTGGAGGAATGCGCACGTGCAAAAACTAACCCCACCCAGAAATGAGTATTGGGTGTGCAGGTTAAAACCTCCTGATGTGATAATAGTCACGATATATTGTTAAATCACGAGGATTGTTGTGTTTCAGACACAATGCCTGATGACGAGTTCACGCTGCACATGTTACCTGTAGAACTCGCAGATGTTGCTTTTGGCGTGGCTCACTTATAGGCCTGTCAGCGTAACATTGATTTCCCTTCGTAAAAAGAGGCATTGATTTGTTTAGTGTTTGAGACGCTGCAGGCGTCAGTGATGTAATTCGTAATGTATGCATGCCGTTTTAACATGCACTACAGGTTCTCCTGGCAAACCCTGCTGTTACTGCATCATCATCTGTTAGGAGCGAAACTTTGCACTGTTCATTGTTGGCCAACTTAAGGCGCAACTTTTTTGTTTCAAAATGGTTTCATTGACACTCTGTTTTAAGAGAAAATTGAGAATTGTATTAAGTGGTTGTAAATGTTTGTATGTGGATATGTGGAAGTGGATTTTCTATCATGTTTCAAAATTGTGCCTGATTTATTTTTGACTCATTTTGCCTTATGAACTTTTGTAGTTAACTTTGTGGAAATAAATGTTCTATTAAGTATTTCGGTAGCCCTTTGTCTTTGTGAAACACTCTTTTGTTTACATATTTTAATTGAGTTTTACATTGATCATTCTGAAACCTTTTTAACTCTTTCAAAACGAATATGCTAGTTTGTAATTTTAAGAAATTATTGTTACAGAATAAAGTAAACGTGGGAGGGGGGGATATATCCAACCAAAAAAAAAAAAAAAGGTCAGATATATTTGAAAGTTTGGAAGAAACTTGTTCATGAATATTCAATTCGAATCATTTGTCTCTTGGCGAAGTTTAATTTATTTGAACCTGAGTATCGTATTTTTAAAATGCCGTGTCCTGCTTGAGATGCTGCAAAAAGAACAATAGAAAAGTGAAGTGCAGTGCACTAAACTGTACCCCCAAAAATATATGTTTTTTTTTATTTTTTTGTTTTTTTTCTTCTTTTACCTTGAGCACTGCAGGGGTTTTTTAACACTGCACAAGATGCTGCAAAAGACCTGAGAGTCAAACACATCCATGTAGCATGTGTTGACATAGAAAAACAATGGAAAAGCAGCACGGTGGAATAAAAACGCATTCTGTGTGAATGGCCCCTTACAAAACATGTTGAGGTCAAGCTAAATGTAATTTCATTGTGTAAACAATATAACAGGATTGAAATAAGAGCTACAGTTTTTAAAGATTAAGCACTGACTGATTTGTGTGATTTTATCACAGAGGACTGACAGTTTTAGAGTGACACAAACCAACCAATACCACAAACTTTTTTCCACCAAAATAAAAATAAAAAATGACATAAGAGCCGTAAAAAGTGAATTGTTTGGGTCGACATTTTTTTTTTTTGAATTACACAATGTCCTCATGGTCAGATGTTTATCTTACTGCACTCTTCTCAAGAGTCTCCAGCACAGATAACAGTTTCAACCTTAGTGTGCATTTAATTTTTTTTTTGCGTATGAATGTATGTTCATTGGTTGGTAAAGGTGGCCGTGAAGTTTAGCAGCTTTGTCTTGATGTATGTACATGCTGTCTTTGTTCTGGCCTCATGTCAGTGCTTTGTGTCCAGCTGCAGCTGGGTGTGTGTTGTGTCGTTGGGGCGGTCAGTGGCTGCTCGTGGTCACCATCTGCCCGCTGCTGACACCTTTGTTCCGTGTGGGGATTGACCTCACCCGGAGTCAGTTCATCTGACCATATCCTGCCAATGTGCTCTTCAAGCCAAGGTCTGAGCTGCCATTAGAGGACTGTGATCTGGATTTAACCCAGTAATCAAAATACCAATGCTAAAGGACAATATAACAACATGAAACACATTTGTATTTATACAAGTATGTATATGTTTTTTTAACACTTCTTGAAGTGAATATATTTAAAGCATATGTTTATATACAAACATACTTAAAATATACACGTTTTATAATGTTTGAGAGTAGATCACAAAAGCTTTATTTTTTATTATAATTTTCATTTATTTAATCTATTTTCATTCATTCACCTTTTATGTTATGTATTTATTTTACTTTTTGTTTTATTATAATTTAGTTCTTAAAATTATTATCTTTTATTAGCAGGTCAGTACCAATACCAAATGATATTTTGTACATTTAAATGATGAATAGTATTAATGTTTATGTTTTTGAGTATAAAATCTTTGGGCTTTTTATTTATTTATTTTAACAACGTTTATTTAAAGATAATTTTGTTTAGTTTTGTTTTTAAACAGGTCAGTAGCAAATCCAAATATTATACATGTGATTAAAATCTAGGTTACCACACAATAACTTTGTCTGTGCTTTGATCAGATTAAATTCAGATTAAAACATTTTAAGTGTGTGCTGTTTTTTCTTAAAAATCAAAGGTTTTGTTTCTTTGTTTCCAAAGAGGAAGGCAGCAAACCCAAATAATATTATGTATATTTAAAATTATAATAAATTTAATTAAATTGATAACAAAATGGAAAATCTTTGGTCTTTTATTTATCTGTTTTCATTCATTAACTTATGTTTAATTGTTTTTTCTTATTCACTTTGATTATTTTTTTATTGTATTATTATTATTATTTTTTTCCCCTAATATCCCTTTTTTGTTTTTGTTTTACAAACAGGTCAGTAGCAAGTCCAAAAAATGTAGGTTACCAGACAATAGCGCTGGCTGCGCTTTGATCGGAAGAAAAGATTAATTCAGAACTTAATGCTCATGAATATTCAATGACCTCGCTGTCCGTCATTGGCGACCACGCCCAGTCTGCTCTGGGGCTCTTTAAATCGACAGGAAGTGAGAGTTGCAGCCTTACAGAGTATAGTGTTGTTCGGAGTAGCGGCTGTTATATGGATTTTCCGACATCAGGGTGTAAAGGTCTTTAAGAAAAGTACCCCATGCCGTTACTGTCCACTCGTCTGTGAGCAGAGCGTGTTATCTGTGGATGTCAGTATGAATGGTAAGGCTGGGACTGGAGCAGCGGGCGGTGTGCTGGCCTGTATCGAGGGTCTTCCGCCGCTGCCCAAGAGCCTGAGCGGACTGCTCAACTCCAGCGGCGGCTCGTGGAGAGAGATGGAGAGGATGTACGTGAAGAAGACCATGATTCAGGACGACTTGAGCCGAGGAAGGAATAACACGGACAGTCTGCTGGCGAACAAACCAGCAAACCTGGATGCCGCCCTTGCCTTGCTCAGAAAAGAGATGGTAAGAGTGCAGAACAGTGAGCAACAGCTGTTCTCCGACTGCAGGCGTTCATTTAACTTGTCAGTGAATGTGTTTTGAAACCTAGTGACCTTCCTATCTAGTCAACATCTTTGGACAGCGTAGTCACAAATCGAACTCTGGGACTCGAATCGATCGGAAAGTTCGAAAGAAACTGAACGGTCATATGAAAAGAATTGATGCACAGATTTATTCGAATGTTCGCCACTAGTCTGTAATGACCACAAATGATCGCTTAATAATTTGACCGTGACTGTGATCCTGGAAAATGTTTGATTTTTTTTTTTTTAATACTCGTGATTCCCAGTTATAGTAGACTACTATGTTCTGACTCTGCATGTAATGCCCTAATATTATTGTTCTTATTATTATTTGAACACCCCTTTGATTCCCGTTAGAATGTTCCGATTGTACAAGTGATGCCCAAAATATCCGATTCAATGTTTTCAATGTAGGCTACTTGTGATGCACAAAATGCTAGTTTGTGATGCACCAAATTTATCACGTCATTTTTTTTTTTTTTTTTTTTTTTTTTGGAATCTGTAATCCTAAGTGTTTAATTTGAATGTTTAAACACTCATTTAGTCTCCGAGTAGAACCATGTTCGAATCGTTTTTTCTTTTCTTTTTTTTTTTACCTGTGATTAACTAAATTATTCAGTTTCGTACATTCAAAACCTTGCGGTGATGCACCAAAAATTGCTTTGAATGTTTTCAAAGTGAACCTGAACTTAAAATTGTGCTTTTATTTGAATTTTTTAAACGCTTCTGCTTCTCTACAGTGTTCGATTCAAATGTTCCGACTGCGCACGTGATGAACAGTAATTGTTCGATTCCTGTGTTCGGTGCGCACACTCGAAACTCCGCTTAAACATTTAAAAACAACAGGTTGTGTTTTAATCTCTTTTTGAGTATAAAAAATAATATATTTGACTATTTTTGAGTATATTTGAGTACACTTAAACCACCACTGGATAAGGATCAAATAATTACAATATCAGAACAAAGCTAGACCTAAAGAGAAGGTTTGGAATGCAAACACAAAATATACATTATTGATTTCAAAGACAATGTTTTGGGTCCCTTTGTGCATGAGTTGTCCCTGTGATGTTTCCAGAAGCACTCATCAGAGTTTGTTTGCACAGGTGGGTCTGCGGCAGCAGGACATGTCCCTGCTCTGTCAGCTCTGGTCCCTTCACGAGTCCATCCAGGAGTACAAGGGCAGCTGTCAGGACCTCTCCGCTGTGTCCAGTGCGGATGGACCCTACGGGATGGAGAACGGTTATTTCGATGAAGATGAGGAATATTATACCGACTCCGGTACGACGCCAGCCGAGACGCCTGATGGAAACGACACCTCTCCTAAAAACGGGACATCCAAAGACGGCTGGATGCATGAATCGTTCCAAATCACAATCTAAAACACTTGACTTCTTTTCTTCAATGAAAACAAGCTGTGCCATAATTTAGTTTGCTGGCATTGTTTAGTTTTACAGCAGACTCTTTCTATAGTAAATATAATTGACAATTATTATTTATTGTGTAATATGATCCATACAGTAGTATTTTTCCCCTCTGAATTAATCAGCATTGGAAATGTTATAAGATTTTTTTAATAAGGGGAGAAGCATATCATTTCATAATGATGTTTACACTAAATCATGTTAAACTTGTGTTGATGAATTTATAGCATTGGTTTGATACTAAAAAGTCTTATTTCTCTTTGAGCAATTGCTCACTGGGTGCTTGCAGTTTTGTTTTTACTGAAAATATGAATCCTGAATATGCTGGAAATGCTGCCTATTCTTTGCTGAAATGTAATCCAGGGTATAACCAGCACAACGAGCTTGAAACAGCATCACCAAAACAAGACGCAATGTCCCAGTTTACTCATTGCATTATGTATTGTGTAATTTAGTATGAACATGCTATCTAGAAGTAAATCGATATCCAGCTCCATAGCATTTCCCTCTCACCTTATGCAAACCTATTCTAGATCATGTATTGTAGAGGTTTTATTTATTTACTTACAGTGTAATTGCTGCTTGAATTCAGTCTTCCATCGTGCATATCATGGGAGTATTATCATGTCTGTTTTTACTCAAATGTCAAGGTTTCCTGTATTCATAATGTGAGATAATAAACGTTGTTTTTGCAAGTACAAATGGCCATGAAATCCACTAAAAAGATTCAGTGTTTATCATAGCATGCCATAATGTAAGCATTTCACACATATTTTCTTGATGTGTTGGTGAACTGAATGCCTGGATTTCAAAATGTGCACCGTTATGGATCGTCTAATACTGTGATTGAGAACTGATAATCATCAGAGTGTTTCTACTACACGAATATTAATATCCGCAGAGAGAGAATCTCTTCTACCTCTTGTGTGTTTGACGTCTGAAAACTGTTTTCTCACACTAGCAGATACAAACAAGTGGATCTTTTTTTTTTTTTTTATTCCCAGCATTTATAGAAGTCCTGATTCGATTTTAACGCTCTTTTACAATGAATAACTTTCATATTTGGTTCGATTCTGAGTGCAAAACTGAAAAAAAGATCTTGTTATGCAACCTGCAAGGCTTTAGGTGCATCGACTAAAGTCAGCACTGAACTTCACCCATTGTGCCTTGACACACCTCAGCTTTGAATCCAGGTTTTTCTTCCATCTCTGGCCGATGCATTCGTTTTAGTCCCTCTTAATAACAGGAGAAAGTTCCACCCAGAAAATGTGTCCTGATGATCTACTACCCTGCAGTCGTTTATTGCTATGATCCTGCATGGAAATTTCCACTCGAATTTTGTAACTGTTTTGCATACAAAGATGTTAAATGATCTGGTTTAGATGGCGTTGTGTGCTCGACTTGTTTTTGGTCAGTCTGTTCTTGAATGTTTTTCAAAATTGTCAAATGTGTTTATGTGCGATTTGACCTGATAATTGATACAGGAATTATTCGTTTGTTTGTTTTCTCTTGTGTGTGTCAGTGATGCATAATAAAAATAATGTATGGTCCATCTGTATTCTTTTTTTTATGCTTTTTTATGTCACTTTAGAATTTAAGTGTTCAAATTCTTAATTCAATGCAAGTAAAGAGATATTTATTTTAAAAAAACTATAAGCATTTCAGACTGTATGCATTATCACATGACCTTTTTGGTTTAATTACAGTTGTTCATTTTGCATATTTATTGCAATTTTGTATTAAAAATATATGAATGCAGCTGATACTATACTCAGTTTCATCCATCATGCTGGAAATAGAAGGTCAGGTTCATATTATATATTTCACAGGTTCTCATCTTTTCTTACAGCTCATTTTGACAAAAGTATAATGAATCTACTCTCTATAATGCACACTTTGCACGATATGCATATTATAAAGTTGGAACAGCACGCTGTCATATGCTTCTACTGCTGCAGTATTTAGTATGTGCACAATATGCAAATGTTATGCATATGATTTCAGCCTGACCTACATATGCCAAAATCAGCATAGAGCAAGAGCTTACTGTGTGGAATATCCAATAATGCAATGCACTCAAATGCCTAACTTGATTCCTCTCGTTAAATTAAACAGGGTCAGGTGTTGACAATGACTGTGTCCATGTCCATGTCCCAATAGGCTTTTACAATGTTTTGTCCAACCCTTGTACGTTTAGCCTGTATGCTATAGCTATAGTAGCATATCATACTGATCTGAACAGAGCCAGATATGCTCTGCTTTATGTTTGAATAGAGTCCAGAACTAATTGATCTTTAACTAATGAGTCCTTGCCCTGATCTGCCATGAACTAACCCATAATGGGATTATAAATCACAAACTGATATTGAGGATATGAAAAACAGCCGTGAGTGTGGTGTTTTTTAGCACAGCTGATGATATTATGATATGCTAACAGGTGTTACCGTACTGTCTTTAACTTGATATCTCAGTACATTTAATAGGATTGCGTCAATACTGATGCAATTATACACTTTCCTTTAACAAAAGGGATGTTCGTCTTCATTGTTTGCTGTGCTAAATCTCTAAATCTAAATCCACACCTCTGAGTTTGGGCCTAAGCACCTGTTCAGGAGACTGAGCTGGATTACTGTAATCTTTAGTGAATGCGTCCGCGTCACGTTGACCAGGGATTTTCCTGCTCAAACTCCAACAAGTGAAAGACGAGAAGAAGCCATTTCATCTGGAGACATATACACATGAAGACATTTAAAAAAGATAGTTCACCCCAAAAATAAAACAATTCTGCCATCATTTATAGATGATGAAATGTAAATGCTATTGCTCCATTTAAAGCCCATTCCACTAAAACGTTCATGAAAATAATCCATATGAATCAAGAGATGTAATTACTGACTCTGAGACACAATCCAGGATTATTAAAGTGAAACTAAAGCCATAAAACATGTTCATGACTTGAAGTAAAGTAAATGTTTACTAAAATAAATAGTCCTTCTTATATTGAATTTATGCTAAATGTACCCTGATAGCATGTGAAAAACACAACGGGCTACAGTATTCAAAGAATGACTTAAACTAATCGACTTGAATTTTGAGTGGAGCCCAACCTTACATTCTCTACTCATTGGATAATTTCATTTCAGGACTTATTTACTCTTAAACAATACTGACCTGTGTAACAGAGATTCTTCAGACCTGAACCAAACCCTGTGTACGTCAGGAACGACAACAAATACCAAGAGTGTGATCAAGCCCTGAAGATATTTAAAAGCCTGTTCTGGCTTGTGGACGTTCCGCACTGACCTGCGTTTAGTCATGATCTTCACATGACAAAATATGCGGCTTGGATTGAATATTTCCATGCCGTGGACTGGCAACACTTATTTAAATATTATATATGATACACACACACACACACACACACACACGTTTGTTTTAGTGAAAAGTGTGTTCATCCCATAGGCGTAATGGTTTTTATTCTGTACAAACTGTATATTCTATGGCCCTACACCAACCCTACCCCTAACACTCACAGGAAACTTTGTGCATTTTTACTTTCTCAAAAAAACTCATTCTGTATGATTTATAAGAGTTTTGAAAAATGGGGACATGGGTTATGTCCTCATAAGTCACCCTTCTCCTTGTAATACCTGTGTCATACCCATGTCATTATACAGAGTTGTGTCCTGATATGTCACAAAAACGAGAGCACACATACATACTTTTAAACAGTGAATACCAATACAACACTGAATCAAACATATCCTTTATTAACCACAATCTCCCCTTCAGTTACAAAACATTCAGTTTCCCAAAGAGATGCGAGATTTATTCCCTGAGTTTCTTCAGAACAAGTCGCACAAGTTCATACTGAAGGCCCACACTTCACTTTTATGTAACCGGGATTAATGACATCAGCAAGAAAGTCCATACATAAACCATCCAATATAAAACAGATGCCATTCAGATGATTACAGTAAGTGAACATATCGTGTCGACACTAGTCCACAGACATCTGTAGTACATCTTCTCTCAGCAGAGCTAATAGAGGAATCTGACAGATGAGCTCAGGAATGTGAAGCTGCGCCTTCGAAGTCTTCAGAAACACTGGATTTTGTGAATATTGCACAGGCTTGCTCTTATAGACCCGAACTAGTCTTTCTGTGTGAGGAGAATTCACAAGTGAAGACAATTTACTGGTCTTAATGGTGTTAACTTAGTAAAACCAGACATGTTTGAATGAAAAAACAAACCTCATAACCATGTGGTAACTTTAGTAAAGATAAACTATTTGCTCTCTATGACTTAATTTACTTTCACTTGGCATTGCCACTGAATTCCTTTGTAGGGAACATCTTGTAGAAACAACATCTCTGACGTAATGACAGGCATGTCTCTTTACATTCACATCTGAGATTTCACATGTCGATCAGTTTCAGAAATCAAACGTTCTTCGCTAGGAGCAAGGACGGCTTGAATCGTTCACGAAGAACGTTGGGCAGCAGTTCCATGAGCATCCGTTTATCTTCAGGAGAGACAGGTTTGATGTTTACTGTCAAGACGATCCTGAGGTTTCCTGGAGTCTTCTAGACTAGAGCATTGACAGATAGTCTTGTGAACAGACTTGCAGTGTTTTTAAAGCCTGGGCGACCCACGTCTCTAACAGCAGACCACCACACACCGCCAGGAGAGACCGTCGCCGACTGCAGTTCAGAATCACTGGAACATGGGACACACACATTAGGTCCATGATAAAAGAAAAGGGATTTTTTAAAAATTTTTTATACATTTAGCTGACGCTTTTATCCAAAGTGACTAACAGTGCATTCAGGCTATACATGTATTAGCAGTATGTGCAACCCTTCGCGCTGCTAACACAATGCTCTAGCACTGAGCCACAGGAGCACATTATGAAAACAAAAACTTTGATTCTGGACGCGATTAATCTTTTGACAGCACTGCTTTAAACCATGGCTTCTGGCCAAGATACTAATCCATGATCCAAAATAAAATTTCCAGCAGTGAAGAAGTCCATTCTCTCACAACACGAGAGTGTTTTTGCTAATAAATGGAGCTTGATCCGTGCAGATTTCTCTCCTGATTCAGACTCGACGCCTTAGCCACTGAAGCCGTTAAACACATCTTAATGATGGATTTGTTTATTACGTACATGCAGCTTGTGGGTTACTCTTATTACTTGTGGATTTTTATCAGCTGTTTGGACTCTCATTCTGACGGCACCCATTCACTGCAGAGGATCCACTGGTGGTGAGCAAGTGATGGAATGCTACATTTCTCCAAATTTGTTTTGATGAAGAATCAAACTCACCTACTTCTTCGATTTCCTGATCACATTTTAACTTTTGTGTTGTTCCTTTATTTAAAACAAATATGGCATTAACTTGGTACCAGCATACTGGTACTTTTGATATTTCTACAACAGTGCTGGTGTGAGAGAGAGAGAGAGAGAGAGAGAGAGAGAGAGTTTACTTTGGTTCTGTGAGTGAGATGTGGATATTTCACTTTGCCTCTGGGTGTTTATATGAATGAAAGAGTGTGTATGGTTATCTTGCGCTGCCTGTGAGGTGTGTGTTGCTATTCACCTCTTATGGCTTGTGAATTGGAGGTCAGGACGAACAGTCGTATGAGGCTGAAGCAGAGCGGGGAGAAATCGTGCTCCCAGATCACAGCTGGAATAAGCAGCACTTTGCCGTAGCTGGAGAGCAGAAGTGCCTTCAACAGCGCCTTCAGTTCTAAAGAGGAACCGGAGCAGCACTGCGCCATCCACAGAATGAGCAACACACCTGCGCAGAACACGGCCAACTCTACACACACACACACACACACACGGAGCATGCTGTTAGGATGAACTTCTGCACTGGGACATTACTGTAATGACAATCATGCACATTTTCCCCAAAATTCTCATCATGGTATGCATAATATATAATAATAATAATAATAATAATAATAATATAATACAGAAATAAAATGTATATTATATTATGTATAGTATATTATATTAAATTGAAAGTGCATCTTCATCAAGGTAGTACTTGGATGAATCTCATGAAAATCTGTGCAGGACATATTTCGCCCCCACATCAAAATAATAATAAGTTATTCATTTAGCAGACACTTTTATCAAAAGCAATTTAAAACATGAAGAACATTCATGAAAAACAACCAATTTCTTAATACATACACACACACAAACATACGCATACACACAAACATGATCATGTGATCATGTGACACTGAAGACTGAAGGAATGATGCTGAAAATACAGCTGCACATCACATGAATAAATTACAATTTTAAACATATTAAAATAACAAAAATGTATAAATAAAAGAAATAAATGAAATCATTTCACAATATTACTGTCTTTACCATATTTTAGATCAAAAAAATGCTGCCTTAACATAAGAGACTTTCAATAGCATTAAAATATCTAAACTGATCTAACATTAGACCGCAAGCATAAGAGACTTCTTCACTATAAATAAATAAATAAATCTTACCGACCTCAAAATCTTAGTTTATATACTGTAAAAATCTTTATTTATTTATTTATTTATTTTCATGCTTTTTTATTACCCCCTTTAGATTTAGTGATTTTGGAGGGAATAATGACCGAGGCATGTTGTTAGTGAGATTAACCCATAAAACATCATCACCAATGAAAGTGAGCAGTCAGAATGGAGCTTAGAAGATCACAGCGAAGCCACTACAAAAACAGACCTCAAAATACCTTCAAAGAAATGCATAAACTCTACACTTCATCTTTACCCAGCAACTCCATTAGTTCATTTGAATAATTCCATCTAATTAGTCAGTGACCGACTTTGTTAAAAACAGTGATTTACCAAGTGAAGCCAGTGCAAACAGGCAGTAAAACTCCCACTCTTTAGTGTAACGGATGATATCGGCGGGGTCATCGTTGGCCTGGGACCCCTGCAGGAGGGACCAGCGCAGATAGGCCTCACACAGCAGACAGAACACACACAGCTTCCAGTGGATCTAGAGACAGGGTCACATTACAAGACTATTTATGCAGTCTGTATTCTGCACACTGTATACAAACTCTCTGCGTGCGTTTTTCTTTTTCTCAAAAGCAATAAGAAAATGTTTTACTCACATTTATCTCAGTATTGAAGAGGATATGTCTAAAGGCCTGGATTTTGCATAGAGTGGCATCTATCAGAATAATAACTGGATCATATTCGATGTATTTGTCAACTGGCTTCTTGCATGAACTCTGCAAAGGAAAAAAAAAACACACATCGGTTTTAATTTTCAATGACAGTTTATGAATTTCAATTTATGTTAGCCAAAACACTGATTTTATAAATCTGTATATTCATATTTGTTCACTAAATATTTGTTTGGGGTTTTATAACGTACTTACATTTTGCTGAAAGCCATTTAAATAAGCCTATAATACATTTCAAATGCAGATATTTCGTGGAACTAAGCTTTACAGCGTCAGATAATTTTATTTATTTATTGTTTTTTGTTTAGGTAACGTTACTCGCTGTCAATAACAGTAGTTTGCAACGGGACCGTATTTATTTATTTATTTTCCTGAGCAATAATGGTGAAAGTGTTTCATTTTTCGCCAACCAAAACAAGCATAAATACAGAAATAACATAAACTGGAGAGTGACAGCCGAACTTCACTATGTGCATTAGATCAGGCCTAGAGCCTGCTAACCTGAACAGACCGGAGAATTAACGAACTAAACTTGAACTGCTGAACTTTATGATGCACTCACACATATGGTGATCTTCAGTATTCCGTTGCTGTAATCTCGATGCAGCTCGCTTGCATCTTCGTTACACTCGATGCATTTAAAGAGTCGCGGTGCCATTCTCCATAAGATTAAACAGCGTGAAAACACGCCTACTGCTTCCTGAACCTCTAGAAGGGGCGGGGCCTACCAGGCTGCTTACGGGAAATGTAGTTCTTTTCTCCCTCGTCGCCACTGCCGGAAAGAAGGGATTTAGTTCCACACAACTACATTCCCCAGACAGCACCGTTCCTCACCTGCTCATAACGTCACTCACAACATGGCACCTGCTGGCGGGGGTGTTGTGTTGGCGGCTCTGTCGCTTATGTACTTATGTGGAGCTATTTTATCCAGCGAGTATTTCTCCACCTTGACTGTTTTCAACAGCGACCTCCACAAGCACGGCTGCAGCTCTCCGGCCGAGTGGGAGGAGTATGCGGCGGACTGCGGTGAGCTTCTGTCACGTCCTGATGTAAATGTGTCTCTGATTCACACTCTTCCGCTTGCTGTGACTCGAGCTTGACGGGATCCTACATGCACAACCTAAAGACCATACAGGGGAAACTCGCATTACACATGCAGAAGCTCTGGGCATTCAGCAAAACATCACATCATGCATGCAGCAACTCTCAAAATACTTGCAGAATCTCAGATAATGCATGGCATGCAATACTGGTGCATCACGCATGTTTCTTAGCAATATGAAGGACAAGAAGATTTGTATTGGGTTTAAGATTGTTCAGCAAATGTAGCTTGACAATACAATGGTGGTTTCAAATGTTCATGGCATTCTTTGAAGTAACTTTTATTGAGTGCCATGAGAACACAGATAGCATGAGTCCAGTTTTCAATAGTAATAATATCTATAGGAAGAAACTGTGGTATCGTGTCTCAAACTATTGTTGTTACCCTTGTGACTTGGTATTCTGTTTCAGATTGTGTTTTGATCCAAAGGAGCCTTGAAATACAATCCTAGTAACTCCTAATGAAAGAATATAATGAGCTCATTAGCACAAAAGAAAATATTTTGAGAAATGGTAACCAAATAGTTTAATGGGTAGCCATTGACTTCCATAGGTTTTTTTATTATTATTATTTTATATATTTTTTATAATTTTTCCTTCACACTATGGAAATCAATGGCTACCACCAGCAACTGTTCGGTTATCAACATTCTTTTCTATAGCTTCTTTGTTTGAGGGTGAGTAAATAATAACATTTTTGGGTGAACAACCCCTTAAAAAACAATGAACAAAACTATGCATGGTGTAAACAATATAGACTACATTTAATACAGATTCACTTACATAACTTGTTTTAACTTGTTATTTTATAAGCACTATATGATTTGGGTGCTGTATCTGGTCTCCACTAGACTTGGGTTCTGCAGCAAACCCAGTCAGAAACCAATGATAGTTCAAAATAGTCATTTGGTTAGTCATTTTATCTGTCACATTTATTTTTGTGTCCATCAGAGTCGTCTATCCTGCAGCTGGAGGATCCGGACTGTGAAGAGGGGAGCAACCCGCCCTGCGAGTCCATCTTTTCACTTAATGCAGAAAAAATACTTGTGAGTTGCATTTGCATCATATTGCACAATGTCAAAGGAATAGTTCAGGCCAAAATAAAAACTCTGTCATTATTTATTTACCGACTTCCTGACGCATTTTTCTTTCATTCACCACAGAATCAGGCAAAGTTGTTTGTCGAAAAGCGTCGGTTTCCTTTCGCCGTGGAAAACCAGAATACCAATGAAGAGCTTGGTGTGTGTCAGCTGTGTTTCTCATTGTTTTGACTTTGGCAAGTGTGTATTTTGCACTTGTCTTTGGTTAATGTTCTCCGCTAACGCTGTTGTGTTTTTTTTTCAGCCATTGGCTACGTTCTCATTGGAAATGGCCTCTATGATGAAGCTATCAAGCACTTTTCCTTACTGCTACAGGTCAGTTTTGATGTAATGATGCAGTGTTCATCTGGTGTTAAAATCAACATCTTGTATTGTGGTTTTTTCAAGGGTAATTACTCAAATTAGACGATTGATTTTCAGGCTGAATCACTTGGTTATCTTGTAGTTTCCTTGTTATTGTACACCTTCCATGATCCAATCAGTTGGATAAAAAGTTGCTATTATTTATTTTACATTGAATATCTTACATCCGCATTCTAGAAGTGAAAGTTGTGAATATTAGTATATCAGCTGTATTCAGTCATCTGAGTAACACCCTAACTCAGGTTAAGGTGATTGTGTGGTAATCGTGAACTTGTTAAAAGCCCTTTTTCACAAAAGAACGGTCCTCTATCATCAGGGAGATCCTGAGCTGGTCAGTGCCATCTATGGACGGGGAATAGCTTACGGCAAAAAGAGCCTGCAGGTCAGTCAAACTTTTGAACGATTGTGTATGTACTAGTGGTCGACCGATATATCGGCAAGGTTATCGGCCGATAAGTTTATCGTCGTCTTGAACACCTTTGTCTAATACAGATAGAAGTCTGTCTAATGATCAGATAGAACGGTTAAACAAAGGAATTAATGTATATAGAAAGTATTATAACGATTGCTTTTATATTAGGCCTATTAGTAATAGAAAGGCAAACATTATAATACTTTCTCGTTTGCCGTCAGCATTAAGCTAATATGCATTTATATAATTTAAACAAATCTTTGAATGACTAATGAACATTTAATTTCACAAACCTTGCAAACTTAGTCGAATCCAGCTGTGAATTTTTACAGTGTTTACTTCCTTTTTAATTATAGTTTTATTAAATATTCATTTATTTGTGAAAAAAATACTGTCATCTAAAGTATGTTTCTTTTACACATTTATTTTTTGAACCCATTGACAAATTATTTCAAATTTCTTAAATATGAATAATAATTATTTTAAAATAATCATATCTGCTAACGGCCCCCTGCTTTCCAAGATATCGGTATCGGCTGTCAAAAAACATATCGGTCGACCACTAGTATATACGTTGGTTTAGCAAACACTGCTAAATATATGTGCATTTCTAGCCATAGCTGAACATATAATCGAAGGTAACTCTCTCTCTGAAGGACATAAAGAACGCAGACCTGGCTCTGTATGAGTTGAGCAGAGTGATCGCACTGGAGCCCAACAGACCGGAAGTATACGAGCAGAGGGCAGAAGTGAGGGATGGTTGATTTTTCTACAAATGAAGACCGTTTATGAAGTGTTTAGTGGTAACGATGAAGCGTGTGATTTCAGATCCTGTCTCCTCTGGGCCGCATCAGTGAAGCTCTGTCAGACCTGACTAAAGCCATACAGCTGCAGCCTTCAGCCCGACTCTACAGACACCGAGGAACACTGCTCTTCATATCAGAGGTACACACACACATCACACAGCCGGCTTATCTGGCACGTAAACAAATAGATTGTTTAAGTGTTATTGTAACGTATAGATCTCTTCATTTCATGTCCTGAGTGGACAGATAGCGCTGGGTCTGTCTGGGGACAGAGTCCAGGACCTTCAGATTTATCATGTGGAGATCTTTATTATTATCCAGTTGAACAGTAATTTGACTGATGCATAATAGATGCACAGTGATTTTGTTTTAATTGTAGGGGTCATATCATGAGTAATCAATTTTAATCTCATGAGATAAGTATTTATTGTAGTGTGAAGCAGTCGTAATTTAAGGTGCAGTCACTTCAACTGTTGATCTGCAGTTTTTCATGATCGGAATCCAGTCTTTTAAAAAGAATTGGGGAATTTTGCATAAGGGTGAAATATTTCGCCACACTTACGAATATTTTTGTGTGTAACATCTGTGCCTCTTTTTTTTTTTATGCTAATGTGACTTCTCTGTTAGTTTTCCATTGCCATTTTCTGACCCTACGAAGCAAACTGGCTGTTGTTGCTAGTACTGTACCTTTAAGACATCAGTATTAATTAATAATTTTATTTTGTTTTGTTCCTATCAGTCAGTCAGTTTTTTTTTTAAATGGTCTGTAAAATTCACCAAGGATGCTTTTATTTTATTAAAAAAAAACGTACAAATTATTAGTAAAAATTAATATTTCAAAAACAATATTGTGAAATATTATCACTAATGAAACAATATTTTTTTAATATATTATAAAATATCATTTATTTCTGTGACGCAAAACAGAATTTTCAGCATCATTACTCCAGTCTTTAGTGTCACACAAGCACCAAATAAGCAAATTAGAGTGATTAATGAAGAATGGAGAAATATTTATTATTATTATCAGTGTTGGAGACAGTTGTTCTGCTTAATATCTTTGTGGAATCTGTGATACATTTTTTCATGTTCAAAAGAACCGCATTGATTTAAAATAGGTATAAAAATATTTACTGTCACTTTTAATCAGTTTAATGAATCCTTGCTGAATAAAAATATGAATGGAAATTTCTTAAAACTTTTGAATGATGGTGTAGTTTTAATCCCTCGTTATTTACAGCTATCTTCCTTTCTCTCATTGTCACTCAGGATTATATGGCAGCCATGGAGGATTTCCAGCAGTCTCTAGAGCTGAAGAAGAACCAGCCCATCGCGATGCTCTACAAAGGCCTGACCTTCTTCCATAGGGGCCTCCTTAAGGTAAAAAAAGTAATATCACAAATGCAGTACTTTTGTATAAACGAGAGCCAGTGCATAATGCCTAATTCAAGAGCCTTATGTAGGTTCGATGTAAGGACTGGTCCATAGTTCTTACAGCAGAAAGTTTCAAGTTAAAAAAAAAAATATGCCATTTTTAATTGGACAGTTGTCTATATTTACAGTAAGTGGCATAGCTTAGAGTTTACACTACTAACAAAACGTTTTCTGCTCGCAGGAGGCTATCGAGGTGTTTAAAGAAGCTCTCAAATTGAAGTCGGACTTCATAGATGCATATAAAAGCTTGGGTCAAGCTTACAGGTGAGGTGCTACTGACTCATGTTGATTTGAACAGTCGGTTTTTACCAGATGTTTCTCTGCAGACAATTGTGTGTGTGTGTGTGTGTGTGCAGGGAGTTGGGTGATTTTGAGAATGCTATGGAGAGCTTCCAGAAAGCTCTGTTACTGGATCAGAACCACATCCAGTCTCTCCAGCTCAGAGGAATGATGTTGTACCACCACGGCAGCCTGCAGGAGGCCATAGGCAACTTTAAGGTGCGTCCCAAATGGTGTTGTATTTACCTCTTTGTTGGCAGTAGTAATCCTTAAAAACAACATGAAGTCAAATCGATTTGAAGTAGACCGTTTGCTTAATATAATGAATGTTAATATCATAACCCAACGTGTTCCAATCAAAACCATTCTTGATAGATAAAATCGAATCCCACTGTAGATTATTCCCCAGTAAATAATCAGTTTTAATGGGAAGTACTCTGGGATTAAAGTTTTCCGTCAGTTCATAAAGACAGTCACGCGCTTCATTCCTGAATGAATCAGCCGTTCGAACGAATCAATTGAATGAATGATTCAGTGTTAAAATCAGTGACTTGCCGCCGCTGGCTGATTTAGTTTCATTTTTAGCGCACAATTTCAGTTATTTAAATCATAATATTAATATTTCTGTATTCAAAATGTTATATTATAAACATTAATTGATTTATGAATTTAATTGCATCCATGCCACCTCTGAGCCACATTAAACATCTGAACATGTACCTACAAGCCACTTTTGTGTTCCTCTGTGCCACCTGTGTAGTACTGATTCATTTATTAATACTTTTATTAATACTTATTTATTTCATATGATTGGTAAATTATTTCTCTTATTAAAGAAATATTAAATGATTTAAATAACTGAAATTCTATGCTAAACATGAAACTAAACTGCCAGCAGGTGGCGGCAAGTCACTGATTATCACTGAATCATTCATTCAGTTGATTCATTTGAACATCTGATTCATTCATGAATGAAGGAGAACTGAGTGCCCTATATTACATTGCAGTAAAAAGAATATAAGGAAGAATACAGATTAATTAATATCAGCTCTTATAAGCTTTAACAAAAATACAGGATTCACATTTATGCTTAAATATAATTTCAGAATATCTTCAACCATAGACTTGTAATCAAATAATTGTTTTCTACTTGGTGTTTTTACAAAGTGAGGGCCAACTCAAAATGAGCTTATGTTGTAATTGACAGTAAATGCTGCTAGTGGAGTTTATAAACAAATTCACCCAAAAATAAGGCTTTAGTCCATCTTTGAAACACAAATAAAGATTTTTAAAGAAACCTGAGAGATTTCTGTTCCTCCATCGAAATGCCCAATCCACCAAAACCCTTGATTCTTCAAAAAGTTCATAAAGACAAAGGAAAAGTGATCCATATGAATATATGAAAAGATTGATTATCACACATACATAGATCACATTGAATACGGCAAACAGAAGCTCAGAGAACTGGTTTGACACAGAAAATTGTGTTTGTGAAGCCAAACAAAAGTCCTAATGGGTTTGCATTAACATGAGTATGCGTACATTTTTGGGTGTACTGTTCCTTTAAATGCTTTTTCCAAACTTTGATTGTTTGTTTAAATGGATTCATCCATTTCACTTATTTGGGAAGATCAAGTAGACTTTTCTTTCAGTCAAGATGACCTGTCTAGAGTAGTGCTACTCCAAAGTCCTTCTTTACAATATCAATAGCATTGATTTATACTCTTATACTTATGTGTCACTTATACACTGTTGTGTTTTCCTCGTATCGTTTCTTGTATTGAAGCTCAAAGAAAGATTCTGGTCCGATGTTGACCGTTGTGTTTGGATTCGTGCGCTGTGCTGTCCTGTGTCTGTTTGTTTCACTGGTGTTTTAACACGTGGTCTTTCAGAGATGTCTGCAGCTGGAGCCCTATAATGAAGTGTGTCAGTACATGAAGGGGCTTAGTCACGTGACCATGGGCCAGTTCTACGAGGGCATTAAAGCTCAGACTAAAGTCATGCTCAACGACCCTCTCTTGGGACAGAAGGCCAGCTCTGAGTATCTCAAAGTCAAATATCTCCGAGGTGAGAAATTAGAGCCATATCATCTGTTTGATGTTATTAAAAATCATTACACAATGCTTCACAGATCAGTTCTTCTCATTAATAAAATTTCAATACAAATGTAATGTGAAATAGCATTTAAATATAGAAATCACTTCAGTGTCACATGATCATTCTATTATATATATATATATATATATATATATATATATATATTATCTCTATAAATAATGTCTATTATTTATTGTGCTGTTCATATTTTCGTGGAAACCGTGATATTTTTTTCCCAGGATTCCTTGTTAATTTATTATCTTTTATTTTTATTCTTGGATTTCCAAAAGAATAGCATTTATTTGAAAAAGATTCAGAAATAAAAAAACTTACTGACCCCAAGCTTTTGAACACTTGTGTGTATGTATATTATAGTAATCATATTGCATTAAAAATATAAATATAATTAAGTTGGTCTACCCCCTTTAATAAGAGGTTCATCTGAATGGTTTAGGTCAGTGATTTGGAGTTGAAACGTGCTCTGTTTTTCTTCCTCATGTAATGTGACAGAATACTCCCGTTATCTACACTCTCATCTGGATGTCCCGGTGGCGGAGTATAACGTTGATCAGGATTTGCCTGGAAACTTTAAGAACCACTGGGCCAAAAATCTGCCCTTCCTGATTGAGGACTATGAAGAACAGCCTGGACTTCAGCCTCATATTAAGTGAGTTTCGATGCAGAATGAGTTTTTTTGTGTTGCTGGCATCATTTGCATCTCATTTCTTCTTTATTCCTCCTTGCAGAGATGTTCTTCCTCAGAACTTTGACAGTTACTCTGCTGAAGTGCAGAAGCTGATCTGTACAGCGGATCACCTCGGAGCACTGATGCAGTACGACACATTAGGGTTCTTACCGAACCTCAGAATACACCGAGGTCAGAGCTCTTCACACGCACATAATACAACCATACCATTCTTTCATATCTTCTAATTACTAATATATATATATATATATATATATATATATATATATATATATATATATATATATATATATATATATATATATATATATATATATATATATATATATATATATATATGAAGTATCATGTGGAGCAACAATCAGAAAAATAAAAACACAAACAGTCTGTACACAGTCATTATTTTACATATGTTTTTAGGTCCAATTTTTAGTGTTTAATTTTTTTGTATAGTTTTTTTTTTTAGATCAGAGAATCACAAAATAATAAAGTGATACAAGTATTTAAAGAAAAGTTTAAAAATAAAGTATTAAATAATAAAAAATATTAAATCAAGTAATGCAGCCTTCACTTAAAAATGTCATAACATATTTACTTTGCACCTCGAATGCATGAACAATCATTATTTTTTTAAATAGATTTTTACAGGTTTCTTTTTAAACAAATATAAACAAATAATTAATTTCTAAATATCACAAAATCTTTAGGAGTTGCTATTTTTTTTTGTAACCTGAGCTATCCTTGTCATTAACATTCTCTTGTCTATATAGGTAAATAATCTAATGAAAAAAAATGTGTGTGTAAATATATATATATATATATATATATATATATATATATATATATATATATAATATTTGTTTATTTATTTACTTACACAAGTGGTTGTTGATAGCAGTGATGTATTATTATTAAAATATATATATTTGTTTTTATTTTTACTTTTTTTTTCTTCTTAGAATTAATTGAAATAAATTGTATGCCAAGCTATTAATATGATTTACATTTTTTCCATTTAAATAATATTAATTATTTTCGTTATATCAAACCAGTCATATCAAAAAAGAAGAAAAGCATGCTCTTCATAGAAGTGGTGCATTCAGGTCATCTTATTTCTGGATTGCATTGTTAATGTTGTCTGGTGTTTTGTGCAGCGATGGGCTTGGCCACCATAGAGGTGATGCAGGCCATGCAGCGCACCTGGAGCAACTCCAAGGTTCGAGTCAATGGAAAGACCAGACAGCTGCAGTGGAGAGACATGTTTGACATCGCAGTGAAATGGAGAAGGTCAGATTCCAGCCAACGGCTCTGTGGAGGGTGTTCCCAAAGCTTGGTGACTGATGTTTGCTGCGTGTGTGTGTGTGTGTGTGTGTGAGCAGGATTGCAGATCCAGACCAGCCTGTGCTGTGGTTGGATCAGATGCCTGCCAGGAGTCTTAGCAGAGGATTTAACAACCACATTAACCTCATCAGGTGCTGCGTCTGCCCTCAGTTTACCCAGTCATTTGCTCTGTAAAGCTGCCAGTCCTAATCGCTTAAGTACTTTTTTAAAGGACTTTTAAGGGTTGTTTATACGAAGGATGATAACAATAACCATGAAGTGTTATTAATTATTTTAAGACTCACTACGCACCACAACTGTATTGAAAACAACACGAAGAACAACATTGTTAAAATCACTTTTTTTTTTTTTTTCTGTTGATGCGGGATGAAAAAATGTAAACCCAATTAGAGTCCACCCTGCTTTAAGAGCTTACAGTAATGATAATAACTGATAAAGCTTGCCAGTTCGAGTAGCCCTACAGTGTGCTGTCCATAAATATACTTCATGCCACTTGGTACAGAGAAGCCTTGATGCCATACGCACATTAGATATTACTGATATTGTGTATACCGGCATTGCTATCATTAATGATGGTTCTGTACAGAGAAGAGACAGCCGATTTCACACTTTGAGCTTTAGCAGAGTGTGAATAGTTTTACTTCCTGTCAGAATACTTTCTCACTGAAACTTTTCTGTAAAGCTGCATTGAAACTATAACATGCGCTGGTCATGCTTGTGGTGTCAAACAGGCCTGAAACTCTATTGCTGCGTCTGTTTCATGGTGTTTTAATGGTTTTTCTGTTATTTCTCAGAGGGCAGATCATTAATATCAGATATCTGGAGTATTTCAGTAGTATTCTCAGCTTCGTAAAGGAGAGAATACTGGTTTATCACGGGTGAGTATCTTTTTTATGGAAGCCCGCTTCTGCCACTGATTAAAAAATAAAACAAGATAATTGTAAACACAAAAAAACGTACTGTTCTTAAAGTTGTTCTCAAAGTTTTGAACTGTAGTGGTCATATTATTTTCTACCCTGTACATTAAAACACTTCACTTTTTTTTTTTCATTCATTATTTTCTTCAAACCCCTTATTTGAATGTATTTGCCTCATTCATGCATGCATTCACTCACAGAGTTGATCTTTTATTCATGTGCATGTATTAAAGTGCTTTCTCTTCATGCGTGTGTGTGTTTCTCTCCGTCAGGGCGTATAACCCACGTGGGCTTCAGGACGTAAAGCAGGCTCTGGAAAATGTGAATAAAGTGGAGGATCTGCTGCCCATCATGAAGGTACCACGAGTGTTAAACATCAGTGTTTAAGCATTTCATTATTATCTTTAGTAATCATTAACCCGATAATGTGTGTGCTGAGCGAAATAAAGTAATCCTTCTGGTTGGACAAGTTTCTAGCTCTAGAAGCATCTTTCTTACTCTAACAGTTGACCAGGTGAGATAAATTCAGTTTTCTTTTGTTTAGGTTTTTTTTTTGGCTATAAGAAACAAACAAAAAAATATTAGTGCAAGAATTAAACAAAAAAAAATATTAGTGCAAGAATTATTCAAGCACAGTTATCAACTTATATATATATATATATGAATGAATGAATGAAGTTTTATTATTGTGTCATGCGTATAATTACGCCCAGCCCGCATGGACTTACAAGACACCAACATTAATAATCATAAGTAAGAGGATTAATATACAAGATAGATGTACCAGATAGACAGATCCAAAGTACATAGAATACATTGCTCCCCAAATAATAGTAATAGAATTAATAATAATAATAGTACATATGTGTTCAAATTCATGCATGTATGTATTCCTATACACATGTATTCTCATTTATTCACATAATCACCCATAAAAACCCATAGTCCTACACAGAACAAAATTAAATCTAATTAAATAAACTGGCTTGCCTTCTTTTCCAAGCCTTTGAAACAAAGTTTGCAAACTTAAACACATCATAGTTAAACAAGCACAATCATTTTTGATCATCAGCATACCAAAATATTTCAGAAATTTGTCGTGTAACTTCCAGAAACAAAGATTCCCTTAGATCATCATAATGTGTACAATACAAAAGGAAATGAGATTCATTTTCCACTTCACCAAGATCACATAGCACACACAATCTATTTTCCTCTGGAGTATTTTTGAATCGACCAACCTCAATGGCTAAAGGCAAAATCCCACATCTCAGCTGTGCAACCAAAGATCTTTGGCTTCTAGGTAAATGAGATGTAACATATAATTCTGGACTAAAATTCTGTTTTATATGCATATATGTTCTTAATTTTGGCTTTAATAAAACATTTTCAAACCATTTTTCTTCATATTTCATTAACAGCTTATGTTTAAGCGAATTGACATTACAACTTAAATTATTTCTGTAGATATACAACATATCCACCTCCTCAAAAATAGAATAAATCTCCTTTACCCATGGAGACCTGTGTATATATATATATTTACATTGGAATTCATTCACAAGTTGAAAAGAAGGGAATTTATTTGAAATGGAAATCTTTTATAGCATTATTAATGTATTTACTGTAATTTCTGATCAGTTTAATGTGTTCTTGTTGTGTAAAAGTATTACTTTTTAAAGCTTTTAAATTGTATTTTAGCACAGTTTTAATAAAAATTAATGTTTCTTGAGCACCAAATCAGCATACAAGAATGATTTGTGAAAGTCATGTGCCTGAAGACTGGAGTTATGATGTTGAAAATTTCAGCTTTGCATCACATGAATAAATGGCATTTTTAAAAGTGTATGAGAGAACGGGGAACAATAACGAATGCTGGTTAAAGAAACCGCTTCACCTGTAACAGCCTCTGCACGTGACAGTTATGAGTGTGTAATATAATATTAGGCCAGATCTTTGATAAACACATGTGTAATGAATGCTAATCGTTTTATTTGCCGTCTCATAATTATGCTTGGCATTTGACACTTGCATTCGTGTTTATTAATAGACATATTTATTTACAAACTTATGCATGTTCTTCTAAAGCGGATGCAGAAAGACGATGTTTCTCTGATGTGCTTCCGTGTGTGTTTGTATATCTGAAGCAGTTCAACAGTAAAACCAGAGACGGCTTCACGGTTAACTCTAAAGTGCCCAGTCTGAAGGATCCTGGGAAAGAGTATGACGGATTCACCATCACCATCACCGGAGATCGGTGAGAACTGAACTATTGTGCCACGTTCTTTGGTGTGTTTTCAGTGTATGGGATGAAGCAGGCCGTGTTTTATAATCTCACGGCTTCCATATGCAGGAGATGATTGATGTGATTAGTAATTTCAGTATTCAGTACCGATACCAGTGAAAATCGACAGTTCTCAGTACCAATTTCGGTACCAAAGCAACACAAATATATGCTAATTAAACAAAAAAACACACAAATTTATCATCACTAAAAATAAAACCAATGCCATTCTTTATACTTATTTACAATGGTGTTACAAATGTTTCTACAAGTTATATAATTATGAAAAACAGTAAACAAGTTTCATCCAAATTTCATTTGTCTTTTAACTAATTAAATTTTAAAAATACATTTTTGGGTAAATAAAGGGGATTTGCTATTCAAATTAAAACATTGAAGAAATATATATATATTAAATTTTTCAACAGTAGTAGCAGTATCACATACATTTTACTAAATAATAGTAATATTTCTAGCACAATGCCGAATCGATTGAATGAATGATTCAGTGACTTGCCACCGCTGGCTGATTTAGTTTCATTTTTAGCACACAAATTTTAGTTATTTAAATCATAATACTAATATTTCTGTATTCAAAATGTTATAATGTAAACATTAATTGATCTATGAATGTAATTGCACTCATGCCACCTCTGAGCCACATTAAACATCTGAACATGTACCTACAAGCCACTTCTGTGTTCTTCTGTGCCACCTGTTTAGTACTGATTAATTTATTAATACTAATTTCATATGATGTTGCTGCAATTAGTTATAAAAATCACATCTCAAAACATTAGATTCATCCGACACACAAACCACGTAAAGAAGGTCGTTGTGAAAATAACTTCAATTACACGTTTCTCTCGCAATTCTGACTTTTTTTCTCGCAATTATGAGTTTATATCTTAGAATTGCGAGTTATGTCACAATTGCGAGAAGTAAACTCACAATTGCGAAATAAATGTCAGAATTTTAAGAGACGAAGATACATTTTTAAAATATTTATATTTCTTTTATTCAGAAGTGGAAGCAGGTTTCCATTAAAATATCCTACTTAACTAAAATACACTTTGGTAACTAAACTATAATTTTAAGTCAAGCTCGAACACTTACTTCAAGTTGAAACAACACGTTATTGTTCTTTTAAGTTGTGATAGATGATCGCAGCAGTCTTTTTTTTTTTTTTTTTTTTTTTTTACAGTGAATGTGTTTTACATCATGTTAAAACCTCGGGGGAGTTTCATTTCTAAATCATCCCCTCTAAAGAAACATAGAAAACTAAAATTTCTCATTTATTTATTTATTTATTTATTTTTTAAATCTACATTAATCAACTGAAGTAATAAAGCAGTCGGTTGTACCATTTTAGTTCTTACACGTTTCATAACGCAAACCATGTCTTAACGCTGCATATCATTTATTTATTTTTTTGATTACCTGATAAGAGATCCAGGCCTTGTTGTGTGTCTTATGCTTATAATGTTGTCTTGTTTGTTAGAGTGGGGAACATGCTGTTTTCGGTAGAGACTCAGACCACAGATGAGAGGACGCAGCAGTATCAGTCAGAAATTGAAGCGCTCTATAAAGACCTCACTGCCAAAGGCAAAGCCCTGATGCTCTCCACTGAACTCGGGGTAAGATTAGCATCTGTTTGTCTGTCTGCATCTCCTCCGTCTCCTGCTGAACCTGTACTGGGACGGCTGGGGTGTGTTCATGAGTCACGATAAACTCAGTGTCACGTAAAGGCAGTCTGCACCAGTCTGACCTGTTACACAGTGAATCATGGGAGCTCTGGGACCTGTGTGTCTCGTCTCTCACACACACACACACACAAACACACATGCAGACGCTCAGATATCTTCGCCTGTATCTTTATATTACTGCACAAAGCAGCACACAACATTTGAATCTCATGTACAAACTAAGGCTTAACGAATTAATATAGTTTGGTGAATTACACTAGTTTCAATAAAAACCTAACTACCTTACTAACTTTTAATATACAGCAAATTAGGAGTTTATTGATGCAAAAGTCATAGCTAATAGTGAGAATTGGTCCCCAAACTGTGACCACAGTCAGCTGTACCCTTTTAGCTCATTGTACAGTAAGTTGCTTTGGGTAAAAGGATCATTCATCATTATTTTATGAGTATTTTTTTTTGCCTTTCTCTCCTCTGTCTCTGTAGGACGCAGATGCCGTGTTAAATTTAATTCTTTCTCTGGTGTATTACTTCTGTAACCTCATGCCACTGTCCAGAGGCTCCAGGTACGAAAACAACTCAATCACACAGTTTGGACAACATTTCTGCCTTCGTGAGAATCAGGGATTTTAGCTTTAGTCTATGAGTGGTATTTAAAACCTGAAGAAATCAGTTATCGATGTAGCAATTTTAATATGTAACGTTAAAGTTTTTTTTTTTTTCGTGATCCATGTTGTAGAAAAGCCTGAAGGTTTAAATTATTTAAATGTTGTGGCTTGATATTTTAAGATAAATGCATGTAAATATCAGTAAAAAAAAGTTAAATAGGGTTTTAGAAAGTTTAACTTATACTTTATTATTTTACTTTGTAGTGTACTTATGCATAATTAAGAAAAATGACATTAAAACAATAATTGCTTTTATCCATTTAGCACAGTTTATTTGTTAAATCCATGTTATCACCTGTTGATATTTAAAGTTAACATTTTTTAATTGATTAAAATACATCTTTAAAAATACTATCTGAATGCACTGTTTTACATTAATTTCACATTATTTTCCCGCAAAATTGAAACTTTTTGACCTGTAATAAAAATATATAAATATATACGTGTTTATTTTTAGCTGTAAATTAAGAAGTGAATTAAATAAATGTACATTTGTTGATTTTTCTTTGTACATTGATTTTTAATATCTTAATTTTTTTTAGATGAATTGATATTTAATTGCATTTTTTTTTTTTACTCCTGTTAAAGTGAAGTCTGTTTCTCTCTCATACAGATTAAGTGACCTTAACAAGTTTTCACTGAAGGCAGATTTTATTTCAGAAGTGTGTTTAATGTGTTGCATGTTATTCTCCTTCAGTGTCGTGGCGTACTCGGTGCTCATGGGAGCTCTGATGGCCAGCGGGAAAGAGGTGCTCGGCAGAATCCCATCCGGAAAGGTAAAGAAATGAATCATGCACTGTAAAAAGGTGCATGCTCTTTATAAGTGTCTCACTGAAATGCTCTTTTTGGTTGTTCACCCAGCTGTTTGACTTTGAGGCCATGACTACAGCCAGTCCTGATCGCTTCAGTAAGACCGTCAAGAGTTGGATGAACTTAAAGAGGTACATACCCATGTTCTTATTACTTCGGAAAAACGTAGGAAACCTCTGACACTTTCTTCTTTCTCTCTCTCTCTCTCTCACTCTCTGTAGTTTGCCAAGTTGGCACCAGAACCTTCCACTGGTTTCGGAGACGTTCCAGTTAACGAGGACCATGATTGAAGTTCTCAACACAGACTCGTCTTCGCACTGTCCCAAGAAATCCTGAACTCCAAATACCATCCAGATATTCAAAAAACAAAGGGCCGTCTCTACTCAGGGCATCTGTGCTCACAGTCCTCACTTTTACATATCAAATATCAGTGCAAATTCTCTTTGATTTTAGATTTTATATTTACACAGACATGGAGAAAGCTGTGGACTATTCAAATTTAAAATTGAACATGCATTTCTGTTGTCCTTTATGTCATTAAAGTTCAGCGATTGCGAGCATTATAAGAGTTGAACTGAAAAAACTGTAATGTAGCAGAATATAATTGGAAATGTTTATTAAATTATACTTTTCATTGTTTTTTTTGTTTTTTTGTTTTTTAGAATTGAATTGGTGACTTGTTGCAGAGATGCCCTTTAAAGAGTTTACGAAGCAATATTTTCCAGCTCTGAGTTTCTTTCTGAATACTTGAACACAGTGGGGAAATATGTTTGCAGATGTTTTTGAAGTTCACTGTCCACACTGGCTTCTTCATATTTGGTTTGGTTGTCTGTATTTAAAGGCTCGTCTGAATAATGTTTGATTAGATTCTGGAGAAGTTCATGTGATCTTAAACACTGGGAACATTTGCGCCTTAATCTATAGTTGACTTAAAGCAAGAAAAAAAAGAAAAAAAGACTTTTTTCCTCAATCTTATAAATCTTTAATTTTATTTTAGCAACGTCTTAAAGGACCATTTTAAGTAGATTTTCTGTTTTTTATGTCATGGTTGGCGCAAAGACTTGTTTCCTTTATTTTCCTGTGAAGAAATTGAGAAAAACAGTGGCTTTGTTTTCCCCACAAAGGGACATAAAGGTTCTTTAACGCACAAAGAAAACTTAAAAAGTGGAAAATCTGTGACTTAATTTGCTGAAACAGCCACGGTCAATAAAATTTAATGAAAGCAGTTTTGTTGTTTTCAGTCTCTTTTTGGTCTCCTTTTGGTGGGACAAAATAAATAATTTATAATGTCGTCAGCCACTGGATGGTACATGATCTAATGTCCATAGATGCTTCTGACTAATTAACTGGTCAGTTACGGTGAATCAAAGTAATATTTTGTATTATTTGAACTGGTTCAGTTTCTCTGACAGCCGTTATTCAGCCGGCTGCTGCTGGTAACGCCACAGATATGACACGTGGTACATGTTACTTTACTCAGCGCTGATGAGGTTTAACCAATCAGCGCTTAGGTTCAGCGATCGCCAGATCATCTGATCTGTTAATAAACGGTGAACCGTACAGTATTATTAACTCACTGTTTTTTTTTAGCACTAGCTCTTAATGACTAGCTCTGCATTGGTAGTGACCCAAAACACACAAATAGGGGCTCTGAACGAACTGTTCGGATTTGGTAGAACATCGTTGGATGTAGAAAAGGAGGAACAAAAATCAATGAGAATATAATTTTCCCTCCCATTTCATATATATTTTTAATCAAGTATCCCTTTAGGAGCGTCACAAACTGCTTGTTTTCAAGTGCTTAATTGTTTTAATGTATTTATGTTAGTGGGCATATTAAGGGTGTGTGGATAGTTAAAGGGTTAGTTCACCCAAAAATCTAAATTAAGTCATTAATAACTCACCCTCATGTCGTTCCAAACCAGTAAGACCTCCGTTTATCTTCGGAACACAGTTTAAGATATTTTAGATTTAGTCAGAGAGCTCTCAGTCCCTCCATTGAAACTTTGTGTACGGATACTGTCCATGTCCAGAAAGGTAGAAAAACATCATCAAAGTAGTCCACGTGACATCAGAGGGTCAGTTAGAATTTTTTTAAAAGCATGGAAAATACATTTTGGTCCAAAAATAGCAAAAACTATGACTTTATTCAGCATTGTCTTGTCTTCCGTGTCAAAACTAAGCAGTTTGTGATATCTGGTTCGCGAACGAATCATTCGATGTAACCGGATCTTCTTGAACCAGTTCACCAAATCGAACTGAATCGTTTTAAACGGTTCGTGTCTCCAATATGCATCAATCCACAAATTACTTAAGCTGTTAACTTTTTTTAATGGGGCAATCATCACCAGATGATTAGACAGTATACCATGCACACAGTTTCAATGGAGGGACTGAGAGCTCTCGGACTAAATCTAAAATATAAACTTTATTAATGACATAATTTTGATTTTTGGGTGAACTATCCCTTTAAGTGTGCTGAATGGAGGTTTGTTTGATTGACAGATAGAGTGGGATGATTATTTGAGATGTCTGGATGTCCAGTGTGTTTTTCTCAGTGTCCTGCAGTCCAGAAGCTCAGCTCAGATACACGGTTTATACACGTTCAGACTAAAGAGTGAGATGAACACATAATATCCACACAGTCCAGAAGGGCTGACAGGGTACTTCTGCTGAAACACAATGAAGGCCTGCAGCTGCAACAGTTTATCACTCCACATTATGACTGTGATTACATCAGTGCCTCACTTACTCATACTCTATATTCAAAGTCTATGAGATGTTTTTACATTTTTAGAGGTTTTACAGCTGTTTTATCAGTTCTGGATAATAGTTTGAAATCCATTTCTAGCATTTTTGTGCATGTCTTATTATTATCAATTTTGAAAACAGTTGTGCTTCATATTTTCATGGCAACTGTGATACTTTCATGATACTTTCATGAACAGAAGGTTTGATTTTTTTTAGAGAGATTTTTTTTTGTAATTGTTTTAATGAATTTACTGTGACTTTTAATCGGTTAAATGCATCCTTGCTAAATAGAAGAAATATCCTCCATAGTAATACTGTCTTATGGAAACATATTAAGTGAACAGCTGTATGGAAACATGTAAAATATGGACCACTTTAGTAAATGTATGGTTACATTGTTATGATCAGTTTTATGGACAATGGTGAAATAAACTTCCTAAATGCTATTTATTAGAAATATTGAACTTAGTTTAGAGAAATATTATATATTTTTAAGTATATATATATTAGGGACTAAACACACATAATTAATTAATTAATTTGTAATTACATTTTTCATGTGACTGTGTTGAATTTCTTTGAACTGCAGTAAATTTCTCTTCATGTCATTCTAATTCAAAATCAATACTTGGGGAAGGGAGATAATTCTCCTCTTTGTGTTGCTCCGGTGTTTTAGATGTTTCCATGAAGAGACCACCTGACTGATCTGAAGGACAGCGAGGTCATTAAAGGAGAAGAAAACTGCACAGCTGCAGTAAAGTCAGCAGCAGACCTCAGCCATTTCTGATTATGGACAGTTGCTTGGAAGACGTCTTTCGAAAGCTTGTTGACCCAGCTTTGGACTTGGCGAGGCTAAATGTTGTGCTGCTGTGTTGTAGTGAATGTTCCAAAGTCAGCATGTGTGTTCTTTGGATCCTCAACACTGTTTCCTGCTCTTTCTCAGACAGAAGCTAGGCTCAGTCAGTGCGGGTGCTGATGGTACTGTATGGTTCTCTTGAAGGGACGATGTTCTGGCTTGATCAGACAGGCTATGAATTTGACATGTGTTTGGATGAGAGAGTGATGAGGACTGTTTACTTATGCAAAACCACAATTATCTCTTCCTTGCTTAATCACAAGGTTATGGAAGCTTGTTTCTGCCACTGAAAAAAAAAAGCAATTGCGACCTTTTATCTCACGATTCTGACTTTTTTTTTTCTTGCAGTTGCTAGTCTACATATCACAATTCTGACATCTCAGAATTGCATGATATGAACTTGAAAAAAAAAGTCAGCATTGTGGGATAAAAGGTCGCAATTGCTTTTTTTAAGGTTTACATTTTGTTTTTGCAAAATAAAAATAAGAAAACAGTCACATACATCAGGGCTTAAACTGCACGCGCACACACACACACACACACACACACACACACACAGGAATGCTAAAAATCCTGCATTTATCATGCATTTACTCCCAAAGGTTGCATAAATGATAAACCTCATGTAAAACCAATAGAAAATAAAACAGCTGATATAGTAATTTAATGACATCCAATTTATTGGTAAACCATCAGGATTTTATGATTGTTACACTACTTTTTTTAATGCCCTTTCTTGTTGAATGAGAAAAATAAATAAATAATGGTTTTAAGAGATTCATGCTATTTGTGGAATGTGTCAAATCCATTAAAACAAATTCCAAACATTGCATAATACTAGATAGAATAAACATTTGCCTCCCAGTAGTCTAGGACTCTTGAAAATGGATTAAAAGACCTCTCTCTCTCTCTGTCTCTCTCTCTCTCTCTCTCTCTCTCAGTTCCACAGATTCTGGCTGCTGTCTCTGCTCATTCTCAGCATTCCTGGAGAAGTCCTGGAGAAAAGGGTCTTTTATGTTTTGTCTTTCTAGCATGTTAAACTGCTTGACTTGCTTCCTTGCCATCCTGATAAGAAGTTTACACCCTCTGGACATCGCAGCTTCTAATCTGTTGAGTTACAGTAGCACAGACCTCTCTGACCTCTGTTTCACTCAGGAACCTGTATCTTAAATAAATGAACATGTACATACATTTTACAGTCATACAAGCCATATAAAGTGAAATAATTTTATTGAGCTGTTTGACTACTATTTCCTGTGAATGTTAAATGTTAACAAAAATAAAAATAGAATGTATAACAGATTTAAAATATATGATTATTGAAATCCACACTGAATAAAGAGATGCATGTCGTCCAGAATGAGAATGGAGATTTATCCACCTTTCAGCATAGCTCAAGAGTCTTTTTTCAATTTTAACTTGCTTCAGTAGTTGCCAAGTGATTCAAGCTTTGAAAGCAAATACTTTAAAGGGTTGAAACAACAAGCTGTACTTCTAAAGAATTTTAGAACAAAACGAAAACAAACAAACGTCTAAAACAGCACTAATGTAATGTCAGAACCAGGGCAAAAGTAGACTACCCTTGGAATAATACAAACATTAAACATCAAAAAGATGAAATAATTTATTATATTTCAGTATGTTTTCATATGTCAATGATCTTCAAACCTTTGTTTTTACAAATATTTCCAGTACCGGCTTCAAGATCCCATGAATAATGGAGTTTTGTGAATTTAAGTCTAGCTTTAAAGTCTTCTACAGTATAGGCTGTCGTATTTTCTTTATTTTGTTAACTTTTAGCAGAAGTTTTTTTTTTTTTTTATTATCATTTATATATACAGAATTTCTCTTCTCTATGCACTACAATATACGATCCGTCTGGTGAATCCTATCCCCTTTCCTCAAAGTCTGTTCAAGACTGTGTCCTATCTTGAGCTAATAGGCTAACTACTTTACTTGCTAACTACTTGCTAACTGAAAATGCTTAAAGACATTTTTAATTTTACCATGTTTTAGATTCAGTAATATAATGTGATACATGTATGTAATATGTAAGTTAAAAGGCATTAACTATTTTCATGTATACAGGGGAAATTTTTTTGGTAATAATGGAATTGCTTTTTGACTCAAGGGGGACAGGAGGTTACGCTCTATTTACGTCTGGCTCCAACTTGCCGTTTCAATAGGAAAAATGTCAACAGGAAAGAAAATTGCATTTATCTAACCATTTCATGGGATCATTAAATTCACTGGTCCTAATTCTACCTGTGCAACAACTGTTTTTAAAGCATTTAACACCTGCTCTTGAACATTTCAATTAGAAGCCATTTAGGAATTTATCAAGGCCAAACATCAAACTCACACAGATAATACATGCGTCTTTCACAGTAGGTGTCCCACCAGTCTCCATCATCTGAGGACATGGCTACACAGTTCTCTCGCTTCCCACCATCTGGCTGGCTTGATAGGAAGTGCTTCCTCCATTGGAAGTAAGTGACACGAGTTGTGTCCTCAAACAGGTAGAGGCCTTCAGAGCGCTCATCGTTGATCCCAAGCCACACAGGCCAGTTTCCGTGGAATACTGATTTCACATATTCAGCCAAAGCTTCCTGCTCCTTGCGATCTCGTGGCATAGCCATGCGTCCTCCCCGCTCCTGACACTTCTGGGATGCATCTGCGTAGGTCTCATACACACGGTATGCCAGGAAGCATTTGTAACCCATTTTACGGCCTTTCTGGCAGCCTAGAACCACAAAGTAATTTTAATCATATCTTAAAAAGTAAATAAGTAGAGATTATGAGTGTCAAGTAAAGTAATTTGCTGTCATATTAACAAGATATGCCCAAGTAGTACACATTTCTGGACCAACAACTTTTCCAGTACAATTTCAGCATTAAGTTTTTTAGATCCTAATCAAAAGATCAGTACCAGAATATGCAGCACGTGTGGTTCTCCTCTATAACATTCAGATCTCAATTAAGCCCCTTTCACACTACCATTCTGGCAAATACACGGGTAAAGTGTTCCGGCAATTGTTCCCAGGTCGCTAGATTTTGCACTTTCACACTGCCAGTGATTACTTGGGATATGTGCGTGCTTTCACACACAACCCGTAAAGATCATGTAACGAAACGTGACGTGTAATGTAAGAGTCGAGAACGTTAGGTACGTTATACTTTAACTGAAGCAAGCAAACGATCTCAGTGTCAGCGTGGAAAGTGAGGAACTAACTGATCTCTGCTTCATTACAGTTTGCACATATTTTTTTGACGCGAACATTGATCTTCATTCAAAACAGCAGGTAAAAGAGTCGCGCGATAACGTGCGTCATCACTTTTCGACACGGCATTAGATCTGGCTTTTGTTCACACAGTGCTCGGTCCGGGTTGAACCCGGCAATGTTACTAGGTCCCCGACCCGGGTTCAATGCCGGAATAAATTATGGGACATGTTTGCTTTCACACAGAAGTCGACCCGGCATTGTTCCGGCAATTTGCCGGGTCCCACGTGCAGTGTGAAAGGGGCCCAGAGATTGGCATTAGGAGTTTTGTCTAGGAAAACATGAGAACACATGCTAGTGTTTAGGTAAAGGTTCAAATTTTGACAACTAGATATCTCGTTGGGATTAATGTGGACAGAAATCGTTAATGGAGATTAAGGGTCAAGGTTTGAACTAGAGTTTGGAGTTCGAATTGTACGTTTTGAAGTCTGGGGGCTGGAAGGATTGGAGTCAAGCCTCCAGAGTTATGATTGGGTTAGGTCAGGTCCAATCCTTTTCCTGGTGAACCAACTTCCAGCTGAATTTAGCTCTGGCCCTTACTAAACCCAGCTGAACCAGCCAATCAAGGTCTTCAGGATCAATAGAAACTTCCAGGCAAGTGTGCTTGAATGAAAGTCTGCAGGAAAGTGACCCTCCAGGAGCAAGATTGGTAAGGTAAAATAATGGGGGCTGGGGGGATCAATCACAGGATTAAGGCCCCTGTGTACTCACGGCAAAGTTCTCTACTGTTCTCTGCTTAGGGTTAAAAAGAGAGAGAAGTTGCAAGTACTACTAACATCCTGAAACTGCCAACACTGTTGGGATTGGTACACTGTAAATATGTGCTGCACACTTTCCACTCCAAAATAAACACAAATTGAAAATGACAGCAGTGAAAAAAACAGCCAATAAGAAATCATCTATGTGGATATATTTGAACAAGCTCTCCATGTTCATGTCTTCACTTGAGTCTGTCCTGGACTGACTGATCAGAAGAAATAAATCGGAGATGATTTTCCACAACAAAGAGTGGAGCCCAGAGCACACCTTCCTGTTATGCAGTCAGAACAGTGGTTGTTCAAAGGTGTTTTCTAACCAGAGCAAACTTTCCAGAGAGTTTGCACTGGCAAGCTGTTTTAAACACCTGAAATGAACTCCAGACTACATTTGTTTTGGCATCATTTTGTTTGAAACCAGTTCGTTCTTCACTTGAAATATACTGGGGCCTTGATGGGGTTAGCGTTCAGGGTTGTGGTGAGCGATAGAAAGTTAGATTTTCGGACTGAAAGGAGTTGAAAGAATGGGAATTGTGTAACACAAAAGGATGGAGGTAAGATTTTGTTTTTGAAAGTTTCGGGTTAAGTTTAGGACTAGGAATTTAGCCTGTGCTTGGTTTAAGAGGTCAAGCTTGTTATTAAACAATTTTTTCATGAGATTAATGGATAGGTTTGGATAGTCCTCTAAAGGCTGGCCACCTGGCCAGTCTGAGCATTTGGGGAAGAAGGGCCTTAGAAAAAAAGGAGACCAAGAACCCAGTGATCACTCTGACTCCAGAAATCCTGTGTGGAGATGGTACAAAGTTTCCTGAAGGAAAACCATCACTACAGCCCTCCACCCATCTGTGCTTTAAGGCAGAGTGGTTAGACAGAAGTCTAAACACATGAAAGCCCAGAATCTTGTTCCTCATCATCTGAGACTCCTTCAAGTGCTTTTTTTGCAAACTCCAAGTGGGCTTTTTGGACTTCTTCCAATTGAGAATTATGGAGCCCACTGAGCTCTTGGAAACCTACAGTGCAGAATTTATTTAATTTTTTGTTGTTGTTGTTGCCTTCCCTAGATCTGTGCATTACTACAATCCTGTCTCTGAGCTCTGGTGGCAGTTCCTTTGACCTCATGGCTTGGTCAGCTGTGAGGCATTTTATAGAGAGATGTGTGCCTTTCCAAATCAATTCATTTATTTTACCACGGGTGGACTCCAATCAAGGTGTAGAAACCTCTCAGCAATGAGCAAGATAAATGGGAGGTGCCTGCACTCAATTTCAAGCGTTGTTGCAAAGGGTCTTCATGCATGGTAATTGCATTTTACTTTTTAATAAATTTACAGATTTCTAAAATTCTGTTTTCACTATATCATTATGGGGTACTGAATTTAAACGATTGTAGTATCAGGCTGCAACATAACAAAATTGAAAAAAAATAAAAATACTTTCTGAATGCACTGTATATAGCAAAAACACTGGAACCACTTATGTGGAGCCAAAAGTCTAATCTGAAGAGTCTAAAACCTAATCTGGCTCATTTCTACAGGTTTTCCAAGAGCCTAGTTTTCCATGAGTTTTAACAGTTCACCAGGAAACAAAATCTGTGTTAACAAGTTCTGGGTGTAACCCCTCTTGTTCCACTCCACTTGATCTGGCGTTTCTGTCATGGAAAGTGGGTGCTAACAAGGACGCTAAACACTGCAGCCTCTAGCATCATTGTGCACCTCTTGAGATCAGGGGAGTGAGGTTTACCTTGACAGCTTTACCAGCTGGTCTCCGTTACACAGAACTACAGCAATGAGAGCTTCAGAGAAGCAACCGATTAATGGTTTTGAAAAAAAGTTTGTGAGGTTCACAGCTTAAAGACATTTAAGTGTTTTCTTTTGGGTATTTTGAAACGAAAAGAGATGTGTTCACATGTTTACTAATGGCACACAAATAAAGTTATTTTTTCCGAGCTTGGGTGACACTCTGGATTCTGTGTGATTTCATTTGATAAGAACGATGTCCGCTGAATTACCTTACTGAGAAGGAAATATCTGTGGCATTTTCAGGTAAGTATACAAAATGTAAACATGATGTTGAACAAAACACCGGTGACTTTTCAGATGACCTCTTCCTGATTAAGTAAGCAATTATTGGCAATTTCAATGTCTATAGAGCCCAAACCTTATGTCGTTAAGCAATGGTCTGGCTCCATGAGACTAGGATAAGGGACGGGATGGATTTATGACTATAACTTGACTACAGAAGACATTGTTCCAGGTCCAACAACGGGTGATAACCTCACTTGTCCCGTCTTGGTGCCAAATATCTTTATGGACTGGGTCATCCTGAACAGTGGGTTTAACTTGAGATACTGCCTTTAAAATAAACTGTTACCAACTTACTTTATAGCTGGAAGCTCCTCAGTAGTGAAAACATGGATTCTTTAAGCACAAATAGATTTTCCACTAATGACTACAATGCCCTTTATAGCCCACAACTATGAGCCCGAAGGTAAAAAAGACAGTAGGGAACCCACTAACCCTCTAGTCGTCCGATCTCTTTGCGATTGTCCTTGCAGTAGGACGAGACTTCTTGAATGGCATCCTCAGTGTCGCCTAATCTATTCTCAAGTCGAGACATTCTTTCCAACAGTTGTGTAACTTTAATGTCCAATGTGTAATGTCCCACATTGAGCCTGTGGATAGCCTGATCCATCGCTGCCAGTCTAGACACTGCAAAAATGTATAAATAGACAAATGTGAATCAAGTCTTTCATTAGTCAGCTATGCTGCATGCCAGTGAATGAACAGAATAATAAGAAACTGAGGTAGCTGAAGATATAGACTGTCTAGATTCTTAAAGAGCCTTCAATAGCAGTTTCTTAGAGTGTTAGTGAGTTCATCAAAACACGTAAGTTGCATTATGTAATATGCATACCCAGAGTACCCAAAGGAAAAACAACACCTTCATTTGTGCAAGTAAAGACAAGGGCTGTTATTGCAAGTAGAATATATGCAAATATACATTCCGTTGTATTAGTTTTGGCTTGCATTTCTGGCACTTCAGAACGGACATGTGTAAGTGAAGTGAGCGTTTGGTTAACGCACAGATGTAGTTGTAAGTGCTCTCCATTTCAGAGACGGCAGTGGTGGGTTCAGGTTCAATGATGTCTGGAGTGTCCCCTCGCCCTATAACCATCTCCTCATTGAACACTCTGACCTAGAAAATGAAGCGACAATAAAACCACCATCAAATCTAGACTTAAAGCTGGAATACACTACACAACACACCTTTGCCCATGCTTTTGACCCAATTTAAATTTAGAAAGTGTCACCACTAGTTGCCAAAATTCAGACTAGTTTTGAGCAAACATTGCTTAGTATATGATGACCACAGACTTCAATTTTTTATTTTTAGCTACAGACTATGAATCCATTCAGTGGCAGGATATCATAACATGTTGAATAATTTTTTCGCCGACTGTAGAACAAATTATGTTTATGTTTGTCATTGGTCTCCTAGCAACTAGGCGCATATTTCTGTGTGGGTTTGTAGTTATAAAGTGTATGTGATGCCCAGTTTTTCTCTGCGACCATTTACAACCAAATATATGGTGGTTTGAAAACTGTTTAGATTTTAAAAGTTGCATATAGTTTTCCAGCCTTTGCCCGATACAGAATACACATGCACAATCACACTGGATGTCATGGCCAGGTACTTAATGTTTTCTAGCTACCCGAAAATGAATGCCCTTGACATTTGTTCCCACTTTATAAATGCAGATGCATGTTGTACTAGTTTCATCATTCCAAAGCAATACAGTAAACCAAAGTAGAAAACCATAGTGTTCATGGTAGCATCATGGTACAGTGATGGCATCATATGGTAATACCCTGGTACTTTGATGTATTTCAAGGTATTTACATAATACTCTAAGGCACTTAAATAAAAAAAAAGCATCATGATAGGTTTTCAAAGGAAATAATTATGTGAAGCAGTAATTGGATAATTTCCCTCAAAGTAAATGTAGAATCTTAACCTGAGACAGATCAGCTGTTGTGATGGCCGGTCTTGTGGTGTTCTCGCCCGAGTAACAAGAAGACAGAGCGGTGAAGCCCACTACAGCTGCCAGAATCACTGTTAGACTCATCTCCACTTCAAATCACTTCACTTCATAAATCCCGTTCTTCTTTTCAGCCAGCTCTCCGTTTTATTGTATATATACACAGCTTCTGGTGTTCACTCAAATAGCAACCTTCTCTCCTCCTTTCACATTGCTTTCAACCTACTCTCGCTCTATTGTTCACCTCTACACAGCTCTGATTTGTTTTAGCCTCCTCCCTCTTTCTGCAGCTGTCGGACACTTTTCCTCCTCCTTTCACCTTGTCTGAAAAATCCTTTTTTCTTTCTCTCTCTCTCCCTTCTTCTGTTTTGTTTCTTTCAGCTGCTTCATCTTTCAGAGTTTTTTATCATCCGACTTCCATTCTTTGTGCTAACATAGCAGTTTTACTGACACAGCTCTTTCATAAACATTTAAACGGATATTAATTTTCTTGCCCAAGATTGATTTTTTTTTTTTTTAAATGCTTTTATCCATTGGGAACATGTTGTTCTTCGGAAGTCAATATTGGCCGTATGACAGGAAAAATGATGAACGTCTCATTACCAGCTGAGTCCTGTCTCCACACATGGAAGGAATTTGGATTTCTCGTCCTCTAAACAGGACACTTCTCTCTTTCTTTCTCACTTCCTCTGGAGGAGACATTGGAAGGGACTTGGATCTCAGAAAGGATTTTTGCCAAAAAAAAAAAAAAAAAAGAATCCAGTTCATTACATAACAAAAGGCTAACTAAGCAAATCTCCCCCAGATGAATGTGTCTAGACTTTACACGGTACAAGAAACAGATAAACAGCTTAGACTTCTACCTTTGACGAATAACAGTTAAAAAGAACTCCAAAACAATGGAAATCTATTACTGTTAGATTGATCTAATCCATCTATAAACTGACCTCCTTTAAAATAATTCAGATATAGCAGCCAGTCAGGAACTGGAACACTGTGTGTTATGGATATAATCAGATGTAAAAAAAAAAAAAAAGAAAAAAGAAAAAAGTTAAATGACCTTTTGGAAAGCTACAGGGGCACTTTCCAATTAGAAATAAACAAGGTCTTTTTTAAAACGTAGTGCAATAACGTCAATCCCCCAAAATAAAAATTACTGCCTGAGAAAATAAAGCATATTATGAGCATTTTGAAAATGCCAAATGTGACCAAAATCATTAACGGAGATCCAGCAGTTATATTTTGCTAAAATAACACTGCGGGCAATGAAAGTGACAAAAGGCAGAAAACTGTCATGGGGTTTAGGAGTAAATCTTTCTGTTTTCAATTACTGGCTTTTACCAGACAAGAAAAGAATGAGACAAACAAGAGTTAGTGTACTTCTTTTATTGTACTTCTCTTCTATTACAGATATATGAATGCATAAATACTGGCTCCAGGCCACGCATTTAATATTCAAGAAAAACATCTCGCAACAGAGCTCCAAAAATGATTCCTACCCTTGAACCCTAGTTAGTTTAGCCCTGAATCACACAGCAGACAAGTACGGAAACGCGAACGCTTCTGGTGTCGAAATCAAGCATTCTGATCAACATCAAACGCAAGTTAATTCAACTATTGACATGTTCACAGATAGCTAGCTGAACAACAAAACATTCAGTTTCAGTTAACTATCGCCCCCTTGAGTTCTGGAGCTCGTTCATGCCGCAGTAATGCATTAACACCCATTTAATGTTGTGTCCACATTTGCATACTTGCATGGAGTATGTTTTGGGCCTAACAACGAATGTAGATTTGAACTATTGCTTTAAGTTATTAAGCCACCTCTGGTGTACTGGGCTACAGGAAAGAGAAAGAAAGGAAGCATTTAGGAGAATGCGGAGAAAAGTCAATGATTTACTTCAAAGCATACAATGAAAGTAGCACGCATATAAAAGGTCTACAAAACAAGCAAGTAGCAAGTCATCTTCTCAAAAACATGCTAGTGCTACGGTGTTTCATTTAGGTCCTAATCAATAAATGTACAGTGAAGCATCTTAACACTAGTATTGAGGTCTAGATAAATATAGATAGAAAATGATGGCAGTGACGGTGATGTGGCATTCACACTAGTGGTTTTAGGCTACATTTACACGACAACGTTGTAGTCAAAAATTGGAAAGTCCCTTGCGTTTTTTTAAACGTTTCACGTATACACGACAGCGTTTTCAAAAGATTTAGGTTTACACATCTGCGAAAACGGCCAAAAACGCTGTATTACGTATGCCAGGCCAGTAGTTGGTGCTGTCACCTTGTTACTAAACAGTACATTTAGGGAAGTGACTTATCTATTGGTTGTAATATTGGTGAATATTGGTAAATCCACACATTGCTGAAGAAGTGTTAGCAAACTCTTGAGCAGCAGCAACAGTACCATGTACTCCGCCATTGTTGTGTATTTTTGTTCGCGCTTACCTTTAAAATCGACACGAATTTCTCATGTCTACATACCTAACACATACTACGATAGCATGATGTCACTGTTTTCAAAGATTCCCGTTTTGGGTGTTTACACGGAAACTGAAACCCATTTTTCAAAAATAAGCGTTTTCAGTTCCAAAAACGTCGCTGTCATGTAAACCAACAGGCAAAATGCATAAAAAGTTTCCCATTTTTGCCTGAAATTGTCCTGTGAATCACCAGGTCTGGCTTGTTTGATTAATGCATCTCCCAAACTTCTGTAAACGCACACAAAGGACTTTTACTTGATTCCGAAAAAGGGGCTTAGGGTTTGTTTTCATGTGAACCACAGTATGGTTTGTGGTCAATGGGAATGCAATCCAGAAGTGGGCTGGTTCTAATTAAGTACATTGTGCCATTTTGCTAGTAACAGTAACACCAAACAGAAATCAAAACATTGTTCTGCAACTTTAAAGATCTCAAACTTTGTTGCCTGGATAATGTTGATGGTGAAAGAATTTTTGCTAACATACCAGAGTTTAGAATAACAATAACAGTGGGAAAGCAGATCAACATGTCCAGGAGAGTAGAGCCAATGGGTTCTGACGCAAGCAAATGTACCAAGAGTGAAACAATCATAGAAATATGTTTGGTTAAAATCTCATGCATTCAGTAACCTCTATCCAGTGAGATGGAGTCAGACAGATGGAGATTTAAAGACAGTTGTAGAGATATTGATGCACTATAAATAAACTACTAAAGCATTTGGATTTGAAAGGAAAGTGTTCTGTAGTGTCGGATTCTTCGGGATATTCGAGAGTTACCAGTTGTCCAAGAAGTCAAACCCAGTCTTCAGGATACTGCTGCTTGTGTTAAACTGAAAAAAAGAAATACAACAATTTACGTGTTGTCCGTGGTTGAAATGTTAGTAGCAAAAAAAAAAGAATAAGAAAATACAATTTAGAAATTATAATATCAAAACGGGCAAATTCTTACAAATACTTTTTGTATTTATGTTGGTTTTGAATTTTTTTTTTTCAACTGAACTAACTAATGTCTTTATAAAAACCTCAACAAACTATCTAATATTATATCTCAACGAGAAAATTTCCTGTTTTGGATCACATGACTTTGATCATACAAGCAGTTTTGTTTAAATATTTAGCAAGTTTTAGAAGAAGTAATAATAAAAGATCCAAACTTCTTAAGGTTTTCTTTTGAAGAACGTTACTAATTTAAGAACTTTCTGATGCATTTCCATTTTGATACACTCTTAAAGGGATACTCCACCGTGTTTTCATATTAAACTATGTTTTTCCCTTACCTAAGACGAGTTGATACATACCTCTCTCGTCTCTGCGCGCACTCAATCGCTTTGGCGCGCGGTGAAAGCACTTAGCTTAGCTCATTCATTCAATACGGGCCAAGCAGAGAAGCTACCAAACACCTCCACGTTTTCCTGATTTAAATACAGTTACTCGCGTAGTGTAACTCGACCTAGGACGGTAACACAAAACAAAACGTTGCGCTTCGTCTTGGCGCAGTAATATCTTCACTAGAGGGAGCGGGGGCCGGTGAGAGGATTTTTCACGAGTGAAGATATTACTGCGCCAAGACGAAGTGCCTACAAGCACTTGCCATGGTATTCCGCCACACAATATAGTTATCCATTTTACACGCTTAGAAAAGCGCAACGTTTTGTTTTGTGTTACCGTCCTAGGTCGAGTTATACTACGCGAGTAACTGTATTTAAATAGGGAAAACGTGGAGGTGTTTGGTAGCTTCTCTGCTTGGCCCGTATTGAATGAATGGGCTAAGCTAAGTGCTTTCAAAGTGTCACCGCGCGCCAAAGCGATTGAGTGCACGCACTGAGACGAGAGAGGTATGTATCAACTCGTCTTAGGTAAGGGGAAAACATAGTTTAATATGAAAACACGGTGGAGTATCCCTTTAAAAATGCTTCCAAAAGAGGATGTTGGCAGTGATGCCATAGAAAACCATTTTGGGTTCCCCAAAGAAGCCTTCAGTCAACAGATCTTAAAATAATCATTACTTTTTCCAGAATAAAGAAGATTTTGGTGCAATGAAAAGTTCTATGAATGTTAACATGTTCCTCATGGAACTACCGATGCCAGAACCATTCGTTTCAAGAATGTATCAAGATTATTTATGCCACCAAAACACAAAATATTAAAACAAGGGCATTCTAGAAGAGTTGTATTCAATTAACAATATGCAAGAATTTTCATTTGAATTAACTGAATGAACATCAATGAATTTACCCACATACAACTCTCTGTCTTCAATTAAACTATATAAAATGAAGGTGAAATTCCCTCCCACCTGTGAGAAGGTAGGACTTTCAGCCTTGTCAGCATCTTTGACTGTGCTGTTGGACTGAGAGGAAGACCTGGTGACCAGACCAGGACTGAACACATCATCCATCGTGCTGCTTACAGAAGGAAGAGTGCTCTGGGCCCGTTCCCAGCCTTCCTCGGAGGACGACACGGGAGCGGGAGGAATCGGGGTCACGCTGATGGCCGCAGGGGTCACGCTGATGGGAACGGGGGGAGGAGGGGCGTGAGGTTTGGTGATCCTCTGCTGAATCGGCCGTGACGGAGGCACATCCTCAGACTCGGACTTCAGGTACGACGGCAAAGGCTTCTCTCCTTTCTCCAGAGACTTGATCTGGCTGGGCGTCAGAGACTGAAACTCGGCCTTCTCGCCCTCCAGCCGCGAGCGCTCGGCGCTGATCTTCCAGAAGGACGACTCGTCAGTGCTGGGCAGCTTGGCGCTCTGAGAGGGCTTGGGTTTGGATTCGGTCACGGAGGAGGGAACGGACGGTTCTGGAGCGCCGGAGATGATGCTGAACTCCATCTGACTCTGTTAGGAAGAGGCCGACTGAATCACATGTGTTTTCTCTTTGTTAGCAAATTGAATATGTATTTTTAGCAGAGGTGGCCTACTTACCTTGGTCTCCCAGGAGAAGGGAGCCGAGTGCTCATCTTGCCAAGTTAAGTCCTTGAAATAAAAGAGATAGAGATGTTAACAGGCAATAAGATGCGTCATAAATCCTTAACCTGCCATTTCTGCATTGAATAGGGTTATAAATACAGTACTGAAGAAGAAAAAAAATATATATAAATAAAGGATAAGCCAGCCTATCACAAAATATAAAACATATATTTTAAATCACAGATATATAATAAATAGCTGAATTTATCAGCATTTCATAGAGACTTCTTTCATACACATGGGATTTGTTTGTTTGTAGATATTTTGTTCTGGTTAGCTGTAGATATTCACAAACGACTTTTAGTTACGTTTATTTCTTTGATATATTTGACAGAGATTTGTTTAGTAAGCATTTTAACGTACAGATATTTGAAATATCTGAAATACACTGTGTTTACTGGAACTAGGGTGATGTTAATTATTACGTTATCAATAGTTTAAATTAGTTTAAAAGACAAACCTTTCAGCTTAACCTTTTCACTTAAATATCTAATTTATTTGACACAAGTAACAAAAACTGTAACTCAAATTTGACTGTTTAACACACATACATATACATATATATATATATATATATATATATATATATATATATATATATACACACATATATATATATATATATATATATATATATATATATATATATATATATATATATAATTAAATTTAACGAGAAAAAAAACTATTCATAATAGACAGGAGGTTTGTTGTTATTTGTAAGATCGTAATTGTTTTGGAATGACACGAGCAAAACAAAGCAAGCCTACACTGACCTAACAATAACAGCTCTAACTAAACCAAATAATCAGCACCTCTTCCCCGAAGTGCACGGTCTTCTGTCCGGTCTGGAGCAGTAGTTTCGGGAAGCAGATCACTTCTTCTCTCTCCACTCGGTGCATCGCGTACCGAGCGCGGATCCGCGGATCCAGCATCCCGTCGTCTATCGCCGCGTCCTGTTCCACCGGACTCATCTGATCCCAGGCCGAGCCGTACCTCTCCTTTATCTTCTCCCTCTCCTCCATGATCTTACGGGCCATGGAGTTGATGGAGGAGAAATATTCCATCTTTTTGGCCTCCGTGAGGAGCGGGTGATCCGCCACAGACGCCATTTCCTCAACAAGAGCAGCCGCTGCTGACGTACACAAGAGACTTTTATTCTGTTTTCAGGTTAAAGTTTATTTTCAAAATGATTCATTTGGGTTGAATGTAACTTTTTGGACACGTACAAGCAAAAAAAAATAATTTATTCCCAACATTATGTTTTCATATTTAAGCATTAATATATACTATAGTTCAAAAGTTCAGAATCAGGAAGATTATTATTATTATTATTATTATTATTATTATTATTTAATGTTTTTAATTTAATTTAATGTTTTTGATTGCATTTAATGTTTTTGTTTTTAATTCAATTTGATCAAAATACAGTAAAAACAGTAATATTGTCAAGTAATATTAGAATTTAAAATATCCGTTTTCATTTTTAATATACTTCTAAATCTAATTTATTCCTGTGAAAGCAAAGCTGAATTTTCATCAGCCGTTACAGTCTTTAGTGTCACCAAAGAGAAGTCGAATATTTTTGTTTGTTTGTTTGTTTGTTTGTTTAAGAAATTAACACTGTTATTCAGCAAGGTTAAAATTAATTTTATAAAAAGTTATAGTAAAGACATATTGCTACAAAAGATTTCCATTTTTAATAAATGCTGTTCTTTTTAGCTTTGTATCCATTAAAGAGTCCTGAAAAAAGTATAACAGGTTCCAGAAAAACAAAAACAACAAAAAAATATAGATTTTCAACATTAATCATTATATATATATATATATATATATATATATATATATATATATATATATATATATATATATATATATATATATATATATATATATAGATAGATAGATAGATAGATAGACAGATATTAAATTGAAAACCGTTATTTTAAGTTGTACAATATTCACGTACTGTTTTACTGTATTGTTATTTTAATGAGCATAAGATACTTTTTTATAGGCATTTAAATATTAGGCCTATCGTTACTGATCCTAAACTTTTGAACGGAGCGTTCAGCCAGCCACATATTGTTGAAAGTCTGTATACGTTATAAAAATAATTGAATAAATAAATAAAAATCTTTACTTTTATTTCTCATTCTTTCAAAGCGATAGCTAACTTTTATTCTGCCTTGCGCATGCGCGTGCACGAGAGCGTCTCAGGGCAATGGCTTTAGAATCGGCGACCTCTAACGGTACAACTGATGAAAACCATCCAGAAAAAGGCGACGAGTGGAAAAAAGGATGGTTACTTAAGAAAACTCACTACACCAAGCGCTGGAAAATGATGTGGTTTCACATCAAAGAGGGACAGCTTGTCTATGGATTTAATGAAAAGGTAAGAGCGAACAATACACCGGTTTGCGCACAAGCCCTCGTAACAGTGATCAGCTTATCAGCCTTAACTTCAGCACACCTGCAAGAGCGCGGAGAATACTAATTATCTCATTAAGAAACTGTAAGGAACTGAAACTGCACGGTAAATAATGAATAATTAAACGCCACCGGATTAAGTTGCTAATCGCCATGTTGTTGTTGGAGTGTTACCATGGCAACGCCTGCCTCGCGGAGACGCGCACTGACCCTTGTATATAATTGCTTTAGTTTTCAACATACAAGATATAGGTGGGTACACATAGAAACTGTCAAGGATTCTGAACTGTAATCTTTTCCTAGTCAGCAGAAAAAGGCATTAATCTGGTTGGAGCCAAGGTGGAGCTGCTGGAGGGTGCTGGGGCTCTTGTCTGGAGCGTCACCCCGAGGGACAGTGAGCGCAGCTTCCTGCTGCAGGCGCGCACCGCGGAGGAGCGTCAGGCCTGGATGAGCGCCATCTGTGAGGCTCAGCTCAGCTCCCAGCAGCACAGATCCAACGCGTGCGTGCTGCAGTAACTACACCCGCTGCACCTTCACCGACAGACGGAGTTTAGAGTTTTATACACATATTGTCTTTACTTTACATGATTTTAAAACATGATTTATGTAAGACATTTTTGATAAAGTCGTTTTCCTACAAAAAGGTCAAATTTGATGTGTATATGTTTTAATAAAGCACATTGATAGTTTTCAGTGTCCAGTGAGTGGTCACGGTAAATATGTATGTAGATGTTATGAGCCAGGGTGGTTGCCATTGACTATAACTAAAATTAAAACAACAATAACACACTTTAAATAAAACAAATTGAGATTATATATATATATATATATATATATATATATATATATATATATATATATATATATATATATATAAACAGTATAGAAGTATAAACAAGCTTATTTTATGTCAGCTAGTTGCCATGACATTTAAAATAACTAAAATTAATTAAAATAAATATAAAGTAACATTAAAATACTAAATCTAATAAAATGAAAATGATTTTGAATGATATAGTTGTATAATTTATATAATTCAAAATGTAACCATGCAATAATAATATTTAATAATTTAAATAAATAAAAATCAGCTTTTATTTTTTATAAAGAAAGATATAATAGTTGAACTCTAATTTAAAACAGTGTCCTGTAGAGGGCAGTGCGTGTTAGAAAATAAATGACATCCTACGCATTCATTCACAATCATTATATTCATTCATTTTAGTCATTGTGTTTATACTGTATGCTGTATAGTAACATTACACAGAAATGCATTTCTTAATGTGTCATTATATATAATAATATACTATACTATACATAATAGTGAACTGTAAATATTCCTCTCTTTTTTATTAGTTACTATCTGTAATCATCCTAATTATTCAGTACCATAGCATCAGATATAAATGTCTTATATGATACATTGCATGAAAGTTTTGGGAAAATACACACACACACACACACACACACACAGATATATATATGTGATTTAAATAAATGCTGTTTAAAAATAAAATAAAACTTGCTATCAAAGAATCCTGCTGTTTATAACCTGCTGTTAAACTGTTAATAAAGAGTGAGTGAGAAAGAGAGAGAAAGAGCGGAAGTGTTACTTGTAACATTTTTTTTTTTTTTACTAGTAGCCTAGGCTACTAGTTAACCAAAACAAAACAATAAGAGGCATAGTTCAAAAATATAAACATAACAGGGAACTGTAAATGTAGGCTATACAGCTTAAATATCGTGTTTTGAGAAATAACAGACTTCTAATTTGACCTCAGATGTCTAGGAATATCAGTCATGTGTTTGACCCTCACTGACCATTCAGACGATTTAGCAGCGATATACATTTGACCTGTGAGCGTGTAACCTGATCCGTGCGCGCGCCCTCTCTCTCTCTCTCTCTCTCTCTCTCTCTCTCTCTCTCTCTCTCTCTCTCTCTCTCTCTCCCCCTCCAGTGTTTAGTTTCGGTCTGTAGACAGAGCTTCAGCGCGGTTGCTGTGATCTGATCTTTGGTGTTTAGTGGTTAGACATGCGAAAGGACGCTCAAGTGTAGCGGAGGAAACTTCATTTAACTTTAGTGAGCTTGAGAACTTGACCGAAACTTCCTGAAGATCTGAAGAGA